>NC_139244.1:21866348-22122117 GCF_977018435.1 Lepisma saccharinum | reverse complement strand
TATTCTTGGCATATGGTATTTTGCGTGCTCCAGTAATCTTGCGCTCGATTCACGGAAGCTATGACGTGTATTTCCTGTTTTGCGAACATGCGAGAATTTTTCACAATAGATAATATATTGCAAGAGCGAGTTGTTTGTGTATATAAATCTAGTTTTGGAAATGGACGTGAATATAATGTCAAAAATTATTGCATAACTTAAAAACATTGATATTTATTGCACTAGCAAAGGTAAATGTGGAATGCCCTGGCCCCTCAGCTGTTAGGTTAAACACCATAAAAATTTCATTACTGATAGCAAGCATTCTCATATCGACAAAACAGATCTAGTAATGAGCTGTCTTGCAAGTCTCCCGAGTGAAGGAATATGATGCCACTATAAACTGTAAACAAGATATGCAGTCCCTCGCATGAGATGTACGAGGCTTATGAACCTCGACCTATAGAGTTGTACAATGGATGTTTTTTTTTTTTTAAGTATAGCGGTGTGTTTTTGCTTATTTCAATGTCATCGAGCGGGCATGTAAAGAAGGGGAGAGAAAAAAAAGAGGAGGAGGGGTTATAACGGATAATTCATATTTTGATTTTAATACTTTTGCTAGTCATGATTCACCTGCTATCTAGAAGGACACTGGATGATGGCTAAAAGCGATGTGAAGGAGAGAAATGTTATTTTTTTTATTTTTTTGATTGTGTGTGATGAAATAGTTTTAGATAATAATAGTAGGCTAATAGAATTGTAGAAAACGGCTGTATCGTGATGCGAGGCTGAAAAGCAATTTCGAAAGCAGTCTCGGGCATCTTCGCGTTCATCTAACAAGGAAAATGCACATGGAGGGTGTAACGGTATTGTCCATGGATGGTTTTTCTGAATAAACATACATATCAGTTTTTGCAGTCTCCAGATGGGACCGGAGTTTTTGTTTTGGTTGGACAAGGGGGTTCAGATAAATGCATGGACATCAAAATAAAAGAAAAAAAATTTACTCCACTGCTCACATGTATTGAGTCTTCCAATAACACACCGAGCGGGGGCGTACCTACATGTATGCAAAATATAGTTAATGTCTTATTTCTCGAACCTGTGGTCTGTAGATTTGCTTTTCTTGGCAACAGAAACAGAAAAAATGGCACCATGTTATTGTATACTGATATGGGTGTACTGTAATCATAACAATTTTTCTAGTTAAAAATCTATGTCGAAAAGCAATGTTGGGCGACTTGTCTGTGTTGGGTCTTATTAACAACTTCACAACTGTACCTGCACAACTCATCGACTACAAGGCAACAATGTTAGGAAATGTGTGCATGGCTCCGAGAATACAATTTAAAATTACTAATGTGGCATGAACCCCCTCCACTTGTGTGTATTTGAATATGCGAAAATTAGACACTTTGAATAATCGATGAGAATAATCATAAAAAACAGGTTGCACCTGTATGATGTGTTTAAACTTCAGACGATTTTTGTTAATCTACAAAAGCCAAGTGCAAACGGAGATCACTACGAAAATTGGGAAAAAAAAGAAGCGAGGCTATTTTGGCTAATGGTAACGATGAGGATGAATAATGGTTGTTTTGATAAAATTGACGAAGTCAATATGCCTAGCCTAAAATAAAATTCAACAATTAATGTTAAACATTTGCTACTCTGAAATGGCGACGGCTATCATCATAACATCACTTGTTTCTAACCTGTCCATATTGACCCTCTCTCTACCCCTCCATAAATTCGATTCGAAAGGCACAATCATTCCAGTTCTTGAATAAGACTTGCATATGCCCTCAGAAAAAACAAGAGAAGAATAAATAAATCAAGTCATGTATATTCTTCACCCCCGAATTTTCTTCCACAACACTGCACGAAGCCTCGAGTTTCGGATATTGTTGTTGTGCGACAGGATAGGATAGATGAACCGTATGTTTACCGAGGACCAGATGTAATCAAACATTTTTTTTGAAAAGATAGTTGAAGAGGTTGAGACTATTGGTAGTCTCTTACACGAATCGAAACCAAATGCTCCTATTATCCAGCGATGAACTTCAATCTCACAATAACATTGAAACGTGTCTGGTGTGCGATCAAAGGTTTCACCGACGAGAACCGAAAAGTAATTTCATCATAATCATTTCACGGAAACTACATCGGTGGAATCTGTAACATAATGTATTCATGTATGTGTTTGACAATCATATATCACTTACTAGAACAATTTTCACATTGTTTTCACTACGTGAGATGATATTTCATTTACATTTACGATAAAATAGAGGTTTGGGTGTAATAACAGTTTTTATTAATTAATTTAGAGATGCATTTTTTATTTGTTGAGTTAATGATTAGGTTAATTTGTTATTTCTTGCGAAAAAAAAGAGGGAACCACAGCTGAAAGAAAATACACAACTTGTATTATTGAGGTCAAGAGTTTGTTTTAACATCACTTTTTTGCACACATAGGCTAATCACGACTCGGGATACGTTTAAAATGGAATCTGAAACATTGATTATGCGACCTGACTGGAACTCGAAATAGGACACACTGATTACAAGACGTCGATATATTACCACTTGGCAAGAAATTGTAGTGTTTCAATTCACACACACATACTCACAATTTAAAACATCTAAACTGATCGCAGGCCCAACTGGTGGCTGGCATACACAACTATCCATCCACCAGTCGTCTTCTGGGGCGTGTGTTTTGATGAGTGTCAACAACCTCTATTGTGAAGTAAAATCTGTAGGGGTAACATCACTCTCCAATTACAATGTTGGCAAACTTTCCAACTTCATCGTGAACGACGACAAAGGTATCGGCTACCTGATCAAAATTATCAACATGTTGCCTCCGAGATTCTGGAACGTTGCCGAAGAAAAGGGACTCGTGAACGACATCATCAACAAGTTACCTTTCGAGATGCATTTACCTGGCTACCAATACTACGGACCGGGTACCAAACTCGAGAAAAGATTGGAGAGAGGAGACAAGGGTGTGAATCCGTTGGACACACCATGCAAAAATCACGATATTGCTTACAACACGCACACGAATTTGGATGCACGTCACGAAGCAGACAAGAAATTGGAGCATGCCGCTTTTAGGAGGGTCATGAGCAGAGACGTTTCTTTGGGAGAAAAAGTTGTAGCATTGGGCACCACCATCGCCATGAACACGAAACAAAAATTTGGATGGGGAATCCTACCTAGAGTTATTTTTAACTGGCAACGAGGTGATCTTAGTCAGCACGACGAACCCTCAGCTGTTATAGAAGATATCTGAAACCAGCTTACACCAGTCACTCATAGCCCCTACAATTTTCTCACGATGGTGGGTTGCTACCGGCCCTATACGTAGGCCGAATAAATTCCGACCAGAGCCGGATTCGAACCTATGCCGTCTCGCAGCGAACAATCTCAAGACGAGTGAACGTCGTAACTCGCTCAGCTACGGAGGAGGACTCTTTTTCTCTACTTTTTCTCTAATTTTCATCATTATTGTTAAAATTAATCCAAGAAAAAATATATATTTTGTGTTGACATGGGAAATATGCAATAAAAAATGTATGATCAATAGTTAAGGTCAAAATCTGAATAAACAGTGAGGGTGATACACGCAAGCTTCCAGGCATGTGATTTGCACAGAATTAAATATAAAATGAGAGATGGAAGGTTTTTGTTACTATTAGAATTTAAGGACGGAAAATATGTACAGCGAATGAATACTACGTTTGACTAATCGTGAAGATGAGTATTACAGCACGTTTTTATTGTTCTTATATAAACGTTGAAACGTTTAAGAACGTATAAGAACGTTTACCGAAACGTTTCAATGTTGAAACGTTTCGGTAAACGTTCTTATACGTTCTTAAACGTTTCAACGTTTATATAAGAACAATAAAAACGTGCTGTAATACTCATCTTCACGATTAGTCAAACGTAGTATTCATTCGCTGTACATATTTTCCGTCCTTAAATTCTAATAGTAACAAAAACCTTCCATCTCTCATTTTATATTTAATTCTGTGCAAATCACATGCCTGGAAGCTTGCGTGTATCACCCTCACTGTTTATTCAGATTTTGACCTTAACTATTGATCATACATTTTTTATTGCATATTTCCCATGTCAACACAAAATATATATTTTTTCTTGGATTAATTTTAACAATAATGATGAAAATTAGAGAAAAAGTAGAGAAAAAGAGTCCTCCTCCGTAGCTGAGCGAGTTACGACGTTCACTCGTCTTGAGATTGTTCGCTGCGAGACGGCATAGGTTCGAATCCGGCTCTGGTCGGAATTTATTCGGCCTACGTATAGGGCCGGTAGCAACCCACCATCGTGAGAAAATTGTAGGGGCTATGAGTGACTGGTGTAAGCTGGTTTCAGATATCTTCTATAACAGCTGAGGGTTCGTCGTGCTGACTAAGATCACCTCGTTGCCAGTTAAAAATAACTCTAGGTAGGATTCCCCATCCAAATTTTTGTTTCGTGTTCATGGCGATGGTGGTGCCCAATGCTACAACTTTTTCTCCCAAAGAAACGTCTCTGCTCATGACCCTCCTAAAAGCGGCATGCTCCAATTTCTTGTCTGCTTCGTGACGTGCATCCAAATTCGTGTGCGTGTTGTAAGCAATATCGTGATTTTTGCATGGTGTGTCCAACGGATTCACACCCTTGTCTCCTCTCTCCAATCTTTTCTCGAGTTTGGTACCCGGTCCGTAGTATTGGTAGCCAGGTAAATGCATCTCGAAAGGTAACTTGTTGATGATGTCGTTCACGAGTCCCTTTTCTTCGGCAACGTTCCAGAATCTCGGAGGCAACATGTTGATAATTTTGATCAGGTAGCCGATACCTTTGTCGTCGTTCACGATGAAGTTGGAAAGTTTGCCAACATTGTAATTGGAGAGTGATGTTACCCCTACAGATTTTACTTCACAATAGAGGTTGTTGACACTCATCAAAACACACGCCCCAGAAGACGACTGGTGGATGGATAGTTGTGTATGCCAGCCACCAGTTGGGCCTGCGATCAGTTTAGATGTTTTAAATTGTGAGTATGTGTGTGTGAATTGAAACACTACAATTTCTTGCCAAGTGGTAATATATCGACGTCTTGTAATCAGTGTGTCCTATTTCGAGTTCCAGTCAGGTCGCATAATCAATGTTTCAGATTCCATTTTAAACGTATCCCGAGTCGTGATTAGCCTATGTGTGCAAAAAAGTGATGTTAAAACAAACTCTTGACCTCAATAATACAAGTTGTGTATTTTCTTTCAGCTGTGGTTCCCTCTTTTTTTTCGCAAGAAATAACAAATTAACCTAATCATTAACTCAACAAATAAAAAATGCATCTCTAAATTAATTAATAAAAACTGTTATTACACCCAAACCTCTATTTTATCGTAAATGTAAATGAAATATCATCTCACGTAGTGAAAACAATGTGAAAATTGTTCTAGTAAGTGATATATGATTGTCAAACACATACATGAATACATTATGTTACAGATTCCACCGATGTAGTTTCCGGTGAAATGATTATGATGAAATTACTTTTCGGTTCTCGTCGGTGAAACCTTTGATCGCACACCAGACACGTTTCAATGTTATTGTGAGATTGAAGTTCATCGCTGGATAATAGGAGCATTTGGTTTCGATTCGTGTAAGAGACTACCAATAGTCTCAACCTCTTCAACTATCTTTTCAAAAAAAATGTTTGATTACATCTGGTCCTCGGTAAACATACGGTTCATCTATCCTATCCTGTCGCACAACAACAATATCCGAAACTCGAGGCTTCGTGCAGTGTTGTGGAAGAAAATTCGGGGGTGAAGAATATACATGACTTGATTTATTTATTTCTTCTCTTGTTTTTTCTGAGGGCATATGCAAGTCTTATTCAAGAACTGGAATGATTGTGCCTTTCGAATCGAATTTATGGAGGGGTAGAGAGAGGGTCAATATGGACAGGTTAGAAACAAGTGATGTTATGATGATAGCCGTCGCCATTTCAGAGTAGCAAATGTTTAACATTAATTGTTGAATTTTATTTTAGGCTAGGCATATTGACTTCGTCAATTTTATCAAAACAACCATTATTCATCCTCATCGTTACCATTAGCCAAAATAGCCTCGCTTCTTTTTTTTCCCCATTTTCGTAGTGATCTCCGTTTGCACTTGGCTTTTGTAGATTAACAAAAATCGTCTGAAGTTTAAACACATCATACAGGTGCAACCTGTTTTTATGATTATTCTCATCGATTATTCAAAGTGTCTAATTTTCGCATATTCAAATACACACAAGTGGAGGGGGTTCATGCCACATTAGTAATTTTAAATTGTATTCTCGGAGCCATGCACACATTTCCTAACATTGTTGCCTTGTAGTCGATGAGTTGTGCAGGTACAGTTGTGAAGTTGTTAATAAGACCCAACACAGACAAGTCGCCCAACATTGCTTTTCGACATAGATTTTTAACTAGAAAAATTGTTATGATTACAGTACACCCATATCAGTATACAATAACATGGTGCCATTTTTTCTGTTTCTGTTGCCAAGAAAAGCAAATCTACAGACCACAGGTTCGAGAAATAAGACATTAACTATATTTTGCATACATGTAGGTACGCCCCCGCTCGGTGTGTTATTGGAAGACTCAATACATGTGAGCAGTGGAGTAAATTTTTTTTCTTTTATTTTGATGTCCATGCATTTATCTGAACCCCCTTGTCCAACCAAAACAAAAACTCCGGTCCCATCTGGAGACTGCAAAAACTGATATGTATGTTTATTCAGAAAAACCATCCATGGACAATACCGTTACACCCTCCATGTGCATTTTCCTTGTTAGATGAACGCGAAGATGCCCGAGACTGCTTTCGAAATTGCTTTCAGCCTCGCATCACGATACAGCCGTTTTCTACAATTCTATTAGCCTACTATTATTATCTAAAACTATTTCATCACACACAATCAAAAAAATAAAAAAAATAACATTTCTCTCCTTCACTCGCTTTTAGCCATCATCCAGTGTCCTTCTAGATAGCAGGTGAATCATGACTAGCAAAAGTATTAAAATCAAAATATGAATTATCCGTTATAACCCCTCCTCCTCTTTTTTTTCTCTCCCCTTCTTTACATGCCCGCTCGATGACATTGAAATAAGCAAAAACACACCGCTATACTTAAAAAAAAAAACATCCATTGTACAACTCTATAGGTCGAGGTTCATAAGCCTCGTACATCTCATGCGAGGGACTGCATATCTTGTTTACAGTTTATAGTGGCATCATATTCCTTCACTCGGGAGACTTGCAAGACAGCTCATTACTAGATCTGTTTTGTCGATATGAGAATGCTTGCTATCAGTAATGAAATTTTTATGGTGTTTAACCTAACAGCTGAGGGGCCAGGGCATTCCACATTTACCTTTGCTAGTGCAATAAATATCAATGTTTTTAAGTTATGCAATAATTTTTGACATTATATTCACGTCCATTTCCAAAACTAGATTTATATACACAAACAACTCGCTCTTGCAATATATTATCTATTGTGAAAAATTCTCGCATGTTCGCAAAACAGGAAATACACGTCATAGCTTCCGTGAATCGAGCGCAAGATTACTGGAGCACGCAAAATACCATATGCCAAGAATAAAATATTCCAAATGCAGGCATCATGCACAAATAGAATAATCAGGTTGAATTTACAGTCTAAAACCACCATGTTCTGGCAGCAAGTATCAAAAACATGTGGTTAGAAGATTTTGATAGGAGGGTGAGTGAAATAGTTGTTGCAAGTTACCTTTTAAACCCAGTACATGTGTAGGAATATATTGCATATAAGCTGTCTCACTCTCTCCATATGTGTGTCAGGTGGTCGTGTCGATCGTTAGTTGTATGTCACAGCTTAACCATACTAGGTAATATTTTTACATGAGGTAAGTTGGCATAATCTGCGAGGGTATATGTTTCAAGGTTCTAGGTGTAGAAGATTAGCTTTAGCCTATTTGCAAAATATAAGTTTGCCTCGTCGAAAGCAACTCAAACAGTGTTGCCAGCTGTAGGTTAATTTTCCCCGTTATACAATTGCAAGAGGTGAGTTGCTTATACCCTATCTGGAAAATATGTCCATGGCTTATGTCGTAGGTTAATTTTAGTTTGCAATAGATCTTGTGTGTTGCCCCTTACAAGTGATATAGCTGCCTTTCTGCCTTTGAGTCACCTGTAAGACTATATGTGAGTGAGCAAGTGAGGTTAGTTTAGTTTACGATAGATCGACCTGTCATGCTATGTACTACTTTCTGCTTTTTGAATTACCTGAACTATATGTGGGTGGGTGAGTGAGGTTAGTTTAGTTCACAATAGATCACACTTTGAATTTGCTCACACTCTCTCTGTCTGTGTGTCAGGTGGTCGTGTCGATCGCTAGTTGTATGTTACAGCTTAACCCGAACTAGGTAATATTAACTGTACTTCAAAAAAATAAAAATTGTGTATATCTCATGTCGAACTAGAAATAAAAAAAAATCAAACATTAAGCATTCATGCAGATTAATTAAGCCATAAGTTCAAAATTTTGGCTCCCACACAAATCGCATTACATACATACATACATACATGTAAAAAAACAGAAGTATGCATGTTTTTTTCGCCCCCGTGGCATTATGAAAGCAAATGTTGCGTGCATACAAAAATAACACAGAAAAAAAAGCGAATGGAAGCAATTTAAAATCAGTGGAGGAAGGTTAGTATTACGAGAACATAAAAACATGTGCTTGCATTCAACTTCGAAAAATAAGAATAAATATGTGCATACAGAACACATATGCTTTCTTTTCACAGTTGTAAAATCATATAAATTGTACATGAAGTAAGTTGTGAGAAGGCTCTCTCTTTTATGTCTGTGTATATGTATGTTGTACAATTAGGTACAAGTATTGTACAATTAGGTACAAATTGTTGTACAATTATTTCCCCCAGTTGCCCAGTTGGAGTTGGGGGCACAACACTGGTACTATTTGTACCCACAGTACTTACTCATGTATTTTGTTTAATATTTTATTTCAAATTCACTGTCAGAAACTAGTGTTGCCAGTTCCTGGATGTAGGTTTACCTACTCTGTTAGTTGTCACTGTCAAGCTCCCAGTATTCGTACAGCATAAAAAACCATAACCCCCCTCCTCAAAATATATACATTGTATACACCAAAATACCCAATAGCCTAGCAACACATCATGAAAAAACATGCCAAGAGGACCCAGTGGGTTTATAAGTCAGTGTTGCCAATTCCTATTTGTAGGTTAGCTTAGCCAGTGAAAAATCATATAGTGGAATTTTTGTGAAGTGGGTTGGTAATACCGACAAGCATCAAATATTAATTTCAAGCCTCAAATAATAATTCGAGCGTCAAATGATGATTCGAGCCTCAAATAATAATTCGAGCCTCGTCAGTGCTGCCAATTCCTATTTGTAGGTTAGCTTAGCCAGTGAAAAATCATATAGTGGAATTTTCTTCAGATGGGTTGGCAAAACCCAAGCCTCAAAAAAAACATCCAATAAAGTTGCCAAATGTAAAAAAAAAACAATAGGTCCCCCTCATAAAAAGCTACAGTAAGAGCTCACAGGTCGCCAACACTAGGCCCCCAACAGTGTTGCCAGACATAAAAAATACATGGACCCCTCAGGCCCTTTGATGAAAATTTACAGTGAAAAACCCAGTAGGTTAACAACACTGTCAGAAAATCTACGGCAGTGTTGCCAGATGTAAACAGAGGGCAATAGACCCCCCTCATAAAAAGCTACAGTAAGAGCCCACAGTGTTGCCAACTCTGTCCTCAATGCCATTAGAAAACCTTTTACTTTTTTTTGGTTGGGCACCACACACCCTGGCGAGGTTATAGGGGCCAGGAATCCTAAAAACAACAATTATTTATTTGTTTGTTTGCGTCACAATACAAAAATAAAAATAAGTACGTGCGTGTGTGTGCATGTGCAGCACATCGTTCCCGCGAGAGAGGTTTGCAAAAGTCGCGATATACATTGGCACCCAGAACTTGGAAATAATGCATATTCGCTCACCACTGTTGCCAGCTTAGTCTCTCTCTTCATCTTACAGCAATATTGGTATCTTTTTTAGTTGGAGGTGGGTTGCCAACACACTCTAGTTAATAATGCTACATATTATACACGCACACACATACTGTGTTGCCATCCATCCATCTCTCTTTTTTTACGGCAGTATATATTTGTTGCCGGCTCTATTGCCCAGTGTGTGTATGTTGCGCCAGTGTATAAATTGGCTAAACCCTTGCCAAGTAAAAAAAAGCTGTAGGTAGGTGTTGGCAACACTGTCGGTTGTTTAACTCTTCCCTCTCTCTCTCTTTTTGTAAAAAGCTATGGTAAAAGTGTCAGTAGGTTGGCAAATTGCTTTATGCACT
Organism: Lepisma saccharinum; assembly: GCF_977018435.1. Taxonomy (NCBI): domain Eukaryota; kingdom Metazoa; phylum Arthropoda; class Insecta; order Zygentoma; family Lepismatidae; genus Lepisma; species Lepisma saccharinum. The sequence goes on along the minus strand of NC_139244.1, from coordinate 22,111,674 downwards.
GTAAGGCCTCAAGCAGTATTGCCAGTTCCATGCTTTAGGTTAGGTTAGACCAAAATAAAAACCCCTTGGTGACTTTTCGAGTAAAATGTTGGCAATACTGCAGAACAAGTCTCAAGCAGTGTTGCCAGTTTCTTGTTTTAGATTAGGTTAGACCAAATAAAAAACCTTGGTGATTTTTCGAGTAAGATGTTGGCAATGTTGCAAAGCAAGCTTCAAGCAGTGTTGCTAGCTCTTTGCTTTAGGTTAGGTTATACCAAGACAAAAACCTTGGTAATTTTTTCGAGTAAGATGTTGGCAACACTGCGAGAAAATAAGGCTCATGCCTTAGGCCGTGTCCGGATTGGCAAGCGCTCCGTCCCGTTCTCTCCCGTTGCTCTCGCGTGCCGTCGAAGTCACGTCCAAGTCGTCCGAATCTACATGTCCCCTTGTAGTACGGTTGTCACTTTTCCCGCCAGGTGTCAGCCCGAACTTCACCCACCGCGCTCTGGGGGGCGCAGGCACATCGCACGGAAGCAGAAGACAGACGCCAAACAAACATCACAATAATTTCCACCTATTTACTACTCATATTAAAAATATAACACGCTATTTCATCATTTATAATTTTTCTACATTGAGTATTATCGATAAAATATTAAAATATAACTGAGTTTTACATCCTCTAATCAGTAAATGTTGTCTGTACAAAATAAAAGTTAGAATATGGCTGCTAAGCGCAGCGTCACAGCGAGTTCAAGCGTGCATCTGTCGCACCTTTCTGCTCTCCCCTCCGACTCCACGTCTGCCGCGAATTCGGACAACAGAGGTTGGCTGAGTCCCCGGATGGAACAGTGCTTTAGGTGACATCTGCTGCCGATTCGGACGCGACCTTACAAAAGCAAACCATTAAGACAAGCCTCAAGCAGTATTGCCAGCTTCTTGCTTGAGGTTAGGTTAGACCCAAAAACAAAAACCTTGGTGATTTTTCGAGTGAGGAGTTGGTAATATTGTAGAACAAGCCTTAAGTAGTATTGTCAGTTCCTTGTTTTAGGTTACATTAGACCCAAAAACAACCTTGGTAATTTTTCGAGTGAGGAGTTGGCAACACTGCAAGGCAAGCCTCAAGCAGTGTTGCCAGCTTCTTGCTTGAGGTTAGGTTATACCCAAAAACAACCTTAGTGATTTTTTTCGAGTAAGAAGTTGCTAACACTGCGAGCCTCACCGAGCCTCATTTTCGGTTTGTGAACCGGCTTGGCTGCTCTACTCTTTAAGTTAGGTTAAACCAAATAAAAACCTTGGTAACTTTTCGAGTAAGATGTTGGCAACGCTGCAAGGCAGACCTCAAGCAGCGTTGCCAGCTCCTTGCTTGAGGTTAGGTTAGACCCAAAAAAAACCTTGGTGATTTTTTCGAGTAAGGTGTTGGCAACACTGCGAGAAAATAGGGCTCATGCCTTACGAGAGCAAACCGTTAACATACACCGTAAAAAACTACGCCTCGCCCCTAAGTTGGCAACACTGCGAGAAAATAAGGCTCATGCCTTACGAGAGCAAACCATTAACATACACCGTAAAAAGCTACGCCTCGTCCAAGTTGGCAACACTGCGAGAAAATGGCGCTCGGTGAGACTCGCAGTATTGCCAGCTCCTTGCTTTAAATTAGGTTAGACCAAGATAAAAACCTTGGTGATTTTTTCGAGTAAGGCGTTGGCAACACTGCGAGCGCCACCGAGCGCCATTTTCGGGCGTGGAACCGGGGACACTGCTCTACTGGACCAGATGCTTTTTAGAAATCGTGAAGAGTTGTTCCATAACCATCAGAATTACTACTGTGAGTTGTAACGTTTATCTGTAGTAAATTTCTAAAATGTTTCATAGACAGTGAGCGATTGTTGGCATATATGGGCATTTTGCACCCTTCAAAGTATACAGGGGAATATGCCTTTGTCTAAACTTCTTTTTAAAAATTTTAAAACAAGATTTGTAAGAAACTCATTGCGAAAGATTAAAAGTGCAAGGTTGTAAACAGACCTGGACAAGACAACACAAGACATTAAAAAGTCAGAATATACTAAAATCTTCCTCACAGACGGTGGAAGAGACAGCTCGTATCGAAAAAGTTAAAAAAAACATTTGATAAAACACTGTCTTCATCTCACAACAGGGACGACAAACACTTAGGAAGATGAAAAAGCCTACCTGAGAAATGCAAAATCGGCACATTCAAGAAGCATATATGCCAAACACTTAAGACACGACATCACATGCATGACACGTGAATCACCCTGTATATCAGGATAAGAGAACACAAAAAATGAGGTTCTTTTTTAGTTAATTTAAAAACCATGTACTCTAATTCAGAACCACTTTACACGGAACGACTCTAAAGCATAATAAAAGAAAGCACATTGCTTTGACTTTGAGTCTTGCCGGGAAAGAGAATACCATGTATGAAACGGGAGAAACCATGAAGACGACGTGCACACCATAAAAACAACATTATCCTGCTTTTATAGTGAAATTTATGAAGCTAATTTCGTATCGGATTGTCAAAACACGCGGGAGTGCGAGAGCAGTCAGTGTGATATGAGCGTCCTTAATGATCACACGGAGGTGATCAATCTCAAATTTCAAACAGAATAACACCCTTATTAAATGAACTGGCATCTCTGATGAATTGACAATTTGTCGAGCACGCTAGGCAATTTCACTGGGTAACACCGTTCATAATGAAAATCCAATGTTGGGTGAGGTTACAAAATTCGCTCTTCAATAGATGAAGATATCTGCGGATATTTTCTCAAGCGATAGCTATCGTCTACTCTTACGGCGGGCGACATGCTGGCAAGGGAAGTGAGGAGTAGGGAAAACGCAGCAGACCAACCAGACAACAGCAGTGAAGCTGAGAGTTATGACGTGGCTGGAGAAAGTACTACGCGCACCTCGTTATCCAGGCTGCTGCGTTTGTTAGCGCCCTGGATTGGTCCCTTCCCACTTCCCTTGCCAGCATGTAGAGCGTCCGCCGTAAGACTGGACAAGAGCTGTAGGCATTAATAAATCTTGCAAAGATGAGTGCACACTGGAATTAGGGTGCAGAGAAGCGACCTACGTGTAAACTCGCCCATTGAGGCAGAAACATAGCGAAGCAAAAGACAAGCGGCTATACAGTCACTCGGGAGAATAGGCCCAACTTTTTTTTGGCGGTTTATAGCTTCGCTAAGTGAAGGAGTGTCGCAATGAAAAGGATGTGAAATGAAAGCTACATGTTTTGTTATTGTTACCTATACGTTTTATTACTGTAAGTATCATAGCAAGACAACCATAGAAAAATAAACAGATGAACATCAATTTGGGAACATCACCCCGTGTTCAGGGTAAAATGCCCACCCGTTAGGGGTAAAATGCCCAATACAAGATTAGAAACATTTCTTGTAATACTTGACACGACATATTTAAAGGAAAATAATACACAGCATTAACTAGAAGATTATTAACGTTTGTTTTGTAAACAGAACATCATTTGTACAGACAAGCATAGTGTTTCTAACATTTATTTTGCATTTACCATAGCCTTTTTTACTGTTTACATTTGTGAGAAATTGCATTGCACTTTGGACACATGGACGTGAATTTGATACATATTTCATACATCCACATACTACAACAAATACACTGGATCCAGTCACATTGTGGTTCTTTCTTATCATAATAATGTCCATGGGCATATTGCACTTAATTTCTGTGGGCATATCACCCCACAGCTACAAGCAGAAAATTGAATCACTGGGTTGGCAACTTTGAGCACCATGCTGCAGTTTCACTCTGCAGATATGTTTCCCTGACTCTTGATCTTTACACCAAATATAATTCAGTTCCTATCTCTCTTGGGAATATTATTGCACACTGTTAATACAGCAACGTCCAGAAAATTATTACCTCAAAAATTGTCTTCTTACCTCATGAAATTAACCCTGAATGGCTTCAGATTCTTCTCACAAGCTCCAAACCTGCCGCCTCGTCTCACCACGGAGGCCGCTTTCAAACAAGAGTCGCAGAGTTGTCATAACATTAACGTTGCGCAAGGTACGAGGGGGTGGGCATTTAACCCCGATGGGCATATTCCCCCGAGTGACTCTAAGATATGGTGGCAACGTCTGAAGACAAACCGCACAGAATTATTGTACGTGTTGCTTTCGCAGATGGTTCAGAATAACAAATTGATTGATTTACTCTATTTTATTTCGCTTTTCTGACACTTCTGGCTAATCGCGAAGATGATGAAGGGGCATTCACCCATCCCCAGGCCTATTCGAACTCGTGACCCTGGCGTAGTAGCGCGCTGTGCTAACCACTACGCCACATAGGTCGACCATAATCACAAAACATGCCTTTCCCAGAGGAAATTATTCTCGAAGTACATACTCCGAGTTTCTATCTTACTGTGACATTGAAGAAATGAAAGAAAGATGTAATCTAAGCTTGATAAGCATGCTATATAAAATCGTAAATAACAAAATAGACTCTACGGTGTTAGTATCAGCAGTGCGATATCGGGTCCCTCACCAGACTGAAACCTGCGTTGTTTCATGTACCGAAATGTCGAACCAACTTTGTAAAGTTATCTCCAATTTGGAAAATGGCCAAAAATTATAATGAAGTAGCGGCAAGTGATCTGCGATTGATGTAACCAGTATGTCGCGGCATTCATTCAAAAAAGTCCTACTGGCGCAGTGGAGAAAAGAGTGAGGAGTTCGTTTGCAAAGTAAATTAGTGGCTCCGAAGCAATTTTTGTCTGTAATGCAGAATACTAAACATACCTCAATCGAACAATGTTCTGTGGCATCATTTGTCTAATAAATAAGTATATTTTTCCCATTCTAATAGTGATAAGAAAAATAAGTTTAAACTTAATCTACACAGTAAATATTCAGAAAATTCAGTGCTAATAATAATTTCTCACAATAATTGTATGTATAATTGTCTTATAATCATCCAAAAATCGTTTCACAAGGATCGAGAGACCTCCAAAAGCGAAGAATCATTCTTCGCCACTCCTCCGCATGCTACAAAACACAATTTCTAAAAAAATACCAACATTCAACGGTTTTCTCCAACGCAGAAATTGTAAAAGCAATACTAACCCTGAAATATCACCAAAATACAGAGTGTCCGAAAAGTCACGCAACCCGGTGTTTACGACCGTATAACGGAATAGCGAAACGGAATGAGAAGAAACGCTTTCTGCCAAGAGAATGCCCTGTATATTGGGAAAATTTAGAGAGACAAACATATGTAAGAACATGCATGTTTCAATAAATTATTGCAACATTTCACAATACCAACGAACAATTTGGATGGCCATCTATTGAATTTGACAGAAAAAGAACTTGGACGAAGTTTCAAAAACATTGCACAAGGGAATAAATGTGCTATTCCAAAAATCGATGTTTTCACAATATTACTAGGGACACTGGCAACACTGTTGCTGTCACGTGTCACTAACACGTGTTTCACCTGAGGCTATCACACTAAGGCACTTTTAACGACAAAGGATAAAGTTGGTTATTCTCAAACATATGCAATGAATTACAAACACCGGGTTGCCTGACTTTTCGGACACTCTGTATATACAAATCAGTCGCATGTGGCGCTCAAGTCGTTCAAGACTCTAATCAAGGTTCTAGAAGATTGAACGCTATTTGTAGTAAAACTTTTAAATTGTGGAATAAATAATGCAACATTATTTGATTCTTAAAGTGAACCTCCATCTTGGGTGCAATTGAGTGTGTTTGGATACACAACATCATCTACAATGGTACTCTAAATTGCAAATGAGGCACGTTTTTCAACCCGTGAGTTTCCCCCATGGCGTTGTGGTAAAGTCCTCGCCTTGTAATCAAAGGGACCAGGGTTCGATACCCGGCGGAAGCACCAATGGTAGTGGGTAAAACAGCGGGGAAGGTACTAGCGCCATCTGTTCTTGTATAGAGGCAACTAATGAACAAGGTAACTTTCAGCAGCGTGACCAACTAATAGTTAGGCACAAATTCGTATTGAATTTTCTTCATTAGGGACATTGCTTCGGTCTCGGATTTTAATTTGATGCGCAAAGGCGTAATGAAAGGAGGGGCTGATGGGGCTGTTGCCGCCACACCCAATGTACATGCCAATAATAATAATAATAATAATAAAGTAAACAAGGGGGGCATTATAATATGAGAATTACCTATCTTCAAAAGTACGAAATTAATAACTCAAAATATTTTTCCACGACAAAAATTGTGTCCAACTGAATAATTTAACTTTTACACTGCTGTGATAATAGTCTTTATTAATTAGTTGATTACCTGATCTCATGATACCCAGTATATAACCTTCTTCCACACCTCACTGGCGCAAATAGGATTTTGTTTCGAAGGTGACTATAATTCTAAAGGTGATGGGGGCATATACAAAGAAATATTTTGCAATTACAACTTTCACCTTCGTGTCAAAAATTGGTCAAAGACAAAAATGGTAGTAGGGGCTTATTTTAAGGGTGTTTGAATTTGTCATTTGGTATTTCCGAGTTCTTTATTGCTTTCTTTTTTGTTCTTTCTAAAATTTCGGAGGAGGCTGAAGCCTCATCAGCTCTCACCTCAGTACGCCAGTGAAGCTCTTCATACAGCACACTATGTCTCATTTATACTTGTGGGATGTTACAATGTCTTTACACAATATAATCTTATATACACGTAGTAATGCGTACTGTATGGGTTATACAGCTGCCCCGATTCAATTTCCACCAACTAAGGATCTGGCTTCGAGTCCCACCATGCTTGATTGATTGATGTAATTTATTTTTACTTCGCGTTTTGTGCCTCTTGGCTAACTTGCGAAAATGGGGATGAGTGATGAAATGATGAAATTGATGAATGGACATTCACAAACAACCAAGCCCTAGCGGGATTCGAACCCGGGACCCTTGGCATCGGAGTCCCGACATGGGCAAGGGTGTTTGTTCCGTTGTGAATATTCTTCACCGACTTCATTTTATCATCCCATCGTTGTGATTAGCTCAAAAGGATGGGAAAACAAGACAATAACTCTTCAGCGCGAGAGGATTCCACCAGTGAACCCCTTAAGGTAGGGAATGAGTGCATAGACGGTGAAAACGCGACTGCAGTTTCCAGCCGTTTGCAGCAGCATTCACTGCTTTGCTCCGCAATTCCCCTTCTCTACGGTCATGCACGGCCTTGTTCCACAGATTTCCAAGTTGTATATCAGAATCAAATTTCAGCTCACTTCGAAAATAAAAACCTGGGTATGCCATTGCTCAATATATACTAAGCTATTGCGCATGATCTTCAGCGCAGCTCACAGGTAAACATCAGTGCAGTACTTTCGTGGCACTTTTCATTACCGAGCCCATTTTGCCATGTAAGCCCCCGGGACCGGACCAATTTTTAGCAAAATGCAGAGTTTCATGTAGAAGATGACTGTAGATCGGAGCCTAATTGCCCTAGACGGATAAATCGAGTACCGTTATACGCGGAATGAACCATAGATTCGGACTACATACAATTTATGCACATTGAGTGTATATATGGATGCGGGCGGAGGGGAGGAACAGGAAAACTCCAATATGTATGAAGAAAAATTGGACCCCTCCTCCCTGAACAACAAAGTACAGGACATTGTCAAAACACACATGGAAATGATCGCAGGCATGTTCGGAACAAGAAAATACTTGCACTATTATCATAAGAGCAATAGAACACGACTTGTACCCCTCAAACGACATGTCTGTGCGCCACTGACTCAGTTTCAAATTTACGAAAGTGCAAATCGCGACTGAAACTTGTCAATGCACAGCCACGCACTACAAGAACTTTTTGCTGCACAACCACGATTGTGAGTGACTCAGAACAGCGGAACTTGTTAGAAGTGTGTTTTCAGTCCATTTTTGGACGTTGCAGGTCACATTTGTAAGGGTATAATTTGTGCTTTTAAGGCGATTCTCAGCAACATACACAATATAGACAACCATACATTTTTGAATCCTTGTCCCGAGGTTCAAAACTTGCAGTACCTGAAGTTCTGTGGATGCTAGTTTAGGCAATAGACACGTACTTCTTCAAATTATAACTTAACGCCCATTTCCTTTTATATATATATATATATATATATATATATATATATATATATAGATGTTTATTCATATTATATTTACATAAGTTAATCCTTGGCCGTTATTCGCAAAATCTACATTTCGGTGTATCCTGTCCCGAAGAGAGTGTGTAGACTCGGGTAGCCACTGGCTCCACGAGTAAGAAAAAATATAACCTTCAGTACCAAAAAAGGTGGCCGAAGGTGTGTGTACCCGGTTTCCTACATGAAATGAACTATTGAAATAATGTGAAATGAGCAAGTGTGTGTATTAAAAGAAATAAAGTTAACATCCCCGTCGGTTCACATAGTAAGGAAAGAAAGCTTGCTCAGCCGCTCCCCTTAGAGAAGAAGATACCTCTTACATCGCTGTACTCCGCCAAACATCTGAAGCCGACTGCTCCCTTCCCTTCCTTTTCTAGGCCCCGCTAATCATCTAACCGTTACTGGGAACTTTCCGCTTGTCGGCTGTCCAGAGACACACCTACCTACCCAACGGCCAAGAATACGCACGTACATGAATACATAGACATCCACAACATTACCAAAATACATGACACTAAAACCAGATGGATCCAATCAAATTAATTAATTAAACATATAAAATAAAAGAGGATCAGGTAATGATTCGCCTCATTACACATTGCAGTCACTTGACGAACACTTGTACTCGAGTACAAGGTTTTATTTTTCGGCCGCGCTTTGATCGTTTCCTTTATTACACCACCCCCTTCCTCCACCTCTTACTTCCTCCACACCCATTTTGCCGACCCTGAAGGCACTTGGCAACCACCGACCAGCAAACATTTCCCAAATCGAGGTTCAACTGCATTATTGTAGTGGAACAAAAATTCCGGACTTTGTAGTTCACAATGCATTTTTGGTAAATTTCTTATATCCGGAAAACGGATTTCTTCAAATTTACAGGAGAAATTACTTACCGAATGCAGTTTCTTTATAGTTGTCAAAGTGTTTTCTCGCATCGTTCATTGAATTTTGCCGGTAATTCATCTATTTTTCGATATAAATGTGTGACCGATGTACGAAAGCTGTTGCATCCATTTCCTTCCAGCCGGATGTTGCCTGTGTGTGATGACATAATCATGGTCAATGCCGGTCAGTGTTTCCAAACACGTGTTTTTGTAACTGGAGAAGATCAGTTTCCGCAAATGGTTCGTGGGGCTATGCGAGAATGGTGTGTGGGGCTACGCATTTCTTTCTTAACCAATTTTTTACTATTCTGACCTAAACGTGACCCAAACTAACCTAACCTTACCGGAAATGGTTCATGGGGCTATGCGTCAATGGTTTGTGGGGCTACGTAGGTATTTTTGGGTGGAGTGGGGTGGAAACACTGCATGCCGAGTACGGTAGTGAAACTGTGACCGCCATTTTGCGTGTTACCGAAGGCAAAGAGAAACGAAGAAAACTTACTCGATATGTCGCAAATAGAGCTTATGTCCGTGAAATAAGTGAAATACCACCTTCAACAATGTTTCTCATTGCAGAATACGTAAGTACGAATATTCAAATTAAATGAACTAGCAAATTTCAGCCGTTTTCCGGATATAAGAAATTTACCTCTTTTTTTTTTCAGAGGAAGTCGCCACAAAGAAAGCCGCCATTTTCCCGTTTTTTTAATGGAAGAACAAGACGTGCAAGAGTCCTTACGGTGCAATATATGTGTTAACAATAATATAAAAGAAGAAAATCGCAATTCCAGCGAATAATAGGAACATTATTACGTAAAAACTACCAACATGACAACATATCTTTATATAGATATGTGGTACCCAGGGGTTACAGGAACATATCTCTTAAAAATATGTGGTAAACTAGAGGTTAAACAGTGCAGTACCAAACAGCCCTTGCTGGTTTAGTGGGGACGCACTTGATGTTACGTATCCCAGCTCTCTTTGTAAACACACCCAAGGCGCTGAAACAGAAACAGCCACTCATGTTCCAAGGGCAGCTGACCAGCGTTTCCAAAACTTCATGTCTCTTGTTTGTTGCGGAATTTTGGCGGTTGGTAAATTGATCCGAACGAGTTGCTTGCGAGCGAACGGGGAAGGAAAAGCTTAAGTCTGAAAAGGAGGAAGATTAAAGGGCTTTTTCCTTCTTTCTTTTTCACTCACACGTTGCTAGGCAACGGCGAGTGCACGTCCAGGGGAAAGTTCTTTGTTTATGGGAAACCTCAGCACTCGCACCAAGCCTTGCCAAATTGCTCCCGAAGTTCTCGAGAAGCTTAGTAGGTCAGTTCGCCAGCTGAGAAAGCATGTAAACTATACTTGAGGGGACTCTGGAGTCAGATTTGAGGTTAAACATCAGCTCCTATGAAAATTGCTTTAGTTGAACTTCGTTGTTCCTCATCACGCTGTGATGTTTCATGAAAATTTTAGCATTTTGCACCCAGATGAGTCCAGCAGTCCAGTAGTAGCATATTGGACTAAAGAAACGGATATATGTCGTTCTCCAACATAGTTTTTCTCAACTAGCACCGAACGATACATAACTGTAATTACATGTTATCTGTTTCGCGTTTTTATGTTATAGCATATACTAATATTCAGTACCTCACCAAGGTTCTCTGATTTTCCAAATAGAAGCATTTGTTGTATCTTCTTGTCTTAAATCTACAAAAAATTATGATAAAAACATTTCGGTACCAGTTAGATAAGCCGGAGAGACATTTAACTCGTTTATTTTCAAATAAAATTCATTTCTACTTACCTCATATGCATAGCGGAACATTTTTCAACTTTGGATCACTTTTTTCCCATGAAAAAAGCCTTATTTTTAACATTATAATTATTTATTGGTCGTTGCTAATTCGGCGGGAAAATCTTGACTCACGTTGTCTATCGTCAGCTGATATGCAGTATCGTCAGCTGATGTGCAGTGTTTCCAAACTTATGAACCGATAAATGCCGTACAAACTATTCACAAAAGGTTATTAAGCGAAAATTGATCCACGAACCATTCACGGAAGGTTAGGTTAGGTTCAGTTAGGTTAGGCAAACATAGAAAATTAAATTGAAAAAAAAATCCTGCTCACACGTCATCTTGTAAAACTACCGCGTGGTTTCTGCACTGACAGGAGGTTACGTAATCGAAAGCACTGAACATTTGATTCACGTAGTCGACGGTAATAGTGGCACGAGCTATCGTGCAACGGAGATGCATGAATGTCGAAAAATACCTTATTTACAGGCCGAAGAAGTTGCACGATTCGAAAAAAACACTTTTCCCAGCTTCAGAAAGTCCACAAGAACTAAATTCCGTAAGTACTTTCTCGTCTTTTCTCCTGTAAATTTCAAGAAATGTGTTTCCGGTTTATCTAATCGTTACCAACATTTCCAACCAAGAATGTATAAATCTAAGAAATGGGTGTAAATTGAACATGATCTATCTGTCACGCATTATTAACTATTAAGAACTATAAGCTTTTAAGAAAGAAAATGGTGCATTTTCTTGGAGACGGTTGGGTAGAATGTATTCCAATTTCATAGTTTCTTCCGGTGGCAAGCAGGTGGACTTTTGAACAAGGACACTTCTCTTGTCTGTGGTCGTCCCTGCATAAAATATACACCGTTATGCAGTGGCGTCGATTCTATTTAAAACTGGGGGTGGGGGTGAACTTGTTTTATGGTTGGATGTCAATTTCAAAGGTGAACTTTAATGTAAGATAAAGCATGTTCAAGATTTTCTTTTTTTTTTGCCGGCCCTCATGGCGGAGTGGTTTCCACATCGCGCTACAAAGCCAGGGATCCAGGGTTCGAATCCTGTCCTGGGCATGGATATTTGTGAGTGTCCATTTATCAATTTCATCATGTCATCACTCATCTCCATCTTCGCAAATTAGCCAAAAGTGGCACAAAAGGCGAAGTAAAATAAATCAAAGATTTTCTTTTCAAGGTGAACTACGTTGAGGGGGGGGGAGGGGTTGACATTTGCGGGTGTCCTCGGAAAGGGTCAGTAAACCCCGTACTACTTTTTAGTATTGGAAAGACATTTAAAGCGGTAATATATTTACATATAGACCCATGTGTACCGCACCGTATCCGTGCGGTGATCTCGGCCTGTGTATGGAACCGGTGACCACCCACCAGCGTGAGAAAATTGGGGAGCTACAAATGGGTAGCGTAACCCGGTCATGGAAACCTATAACAACGACTAGGGGTTCGTCGTGCTGACCGCACGTAACCCCGTAACTGGTTGGATGAGGCCGGCAGTCGGTACGCAGGCCCTGGCCCTCACGAGCTGTTGTGCCATGGATTATTATAGGCTGTATATTTGTGTATATCCTGTTTTACAAAAAAATATACCTTGGTCCCGAGTTACCATTTATCATAATAATAATAATAATAAACATAACATAATAAATATAACGGCTTTTGTACACAACTTCTTGCATACTCTCATAACGTCTTTTGGAAAGAGCAGTTGACCCCCCGCCACCCATCCGACCACATCAAAATGTCACGTATGCCTGTAAGGGTATTCTGTGATATGAAATACCAGCCGTGCCACAGATTCTGTGGCCAAATTCCAACAAAATAACGAAAAGGAAAATGATTTACCTGGACGGAAGAAACATCTCTCTCTAGATCTCCCACAAGAACGCCATTAAAAGTTCATTCTTTTGGAAAGCAGAACTTCAGAAAAGAAAATTAAAGAACACAAATTGACGTGCAACTTTTCAGATGCAATTAACATTCCCAAGAAGCAAAAGAGTCGTAAGTTCAACTTTGGTTTGCTCTGGCGAATGCAAAATGAATGCTTTTTATTAACATGTCTTGATGTTACATTAAAAAAAAAAGTTTGCAAATTGTCAGGTTGATATGAACCATATTTTTATGTGACGTCACCAGTAGAAAATATGTCACTAATATATTTATTTTTGTGAAAGAAAGCGTAATTTCCTTGTTATTATATGTAATATTGCACCTTGTTTGTAACGTATAACTTTGTAACCGATCTTAACGCACCCCTTATAAAAGTTGACCCGCCCTCGCTGGGGAAAAAAGGCGGCAAGAGACGTTAACGTCTTTTCTGGGGGACGGTTGATGTGCGTTGCAGAGAAGACAGTCCGAGTCAAGCATTGATACGGTTAGGACCCATATCACGTTGATTATTGGTTTCGCGGGCAAAGAACAAGCTGTGAGTGAACTAATGGCCATGATCTCAGCCGGAAAGAGATATAGAGTCTATAGAATAAACTGTGATTGAACTATCGGTCTGTGCAGTATCTCTACCAGAACATGTTACTAAAGAAGAGAGGCTATTTATTATGAACCAACGACAGGAGGATTAGAAGATTGAAGACGTCAAACTCTGTGTCAGCAAGATTTGTGTTTTCCCCCCAACTCCCCTTAAGTGTTCACCGTTAGTGTTTTTCAGCGTGTTTATCGCCAAGTGAATTGAATACCTAAGAAGTTACATCGAAGACGTAAGTACTCAGTGAAGTAACCACTAAGTTTGGTCTTATATCTCAACAAATTCACACCGGAAGCTGACTAATCTGTGTATTCCGGAATCGTTTGTAAACCACAGACGTCAGGTGCCTGGGCCTTTATTAAATATTAATACTGTATTTTGTAGTGTATGAATACTTAGATAGTTATGTATAAAAATTCACTGCTGGTCTCCTTTTGTGTGATTGACGTTGTTCGAGATCAGAATATAAATTGTGCTCTAGTAAAAGCAAAACCAAAGGAAAAACGTTATAACTTTTGTTTAATGTTTATTGTATTTTATTTTCTATTATGAGTGGTTTAATGTATCTTCATGTTTTGCGAGAGTGCACTATACGAATGTGTATTTCTAAACATGTATAGATGTCAGTTTTGTTGGTAGCATCTTTTTGTAAATAGTGAGTGATTCATCTGTACTTGAATCTGTGTTCTCGAAATAGTATAAAAGCGAGGATATCGCGTAAGAAATAACACACTTTCGCGAAGTTTCTAATAACCTTGACTTTTGCCACGGATCGACGAAGCTTTTAAACCTAAAATGAACTCCTCGGTGTTGTGCATACATCTTGGTATGGTAGTTGGGGGCGCAAGCTAGGCCTATGCGATCATAGGTATGCCGATGGCCATGCATTGATGCTATGCACAATACTGCAACCATTATTCGTTAAGAAATAAAGCCAGCCTAATGATTCATTTGGACTAAAAGGCTAAAAAGCAAATATTGGCTCGGTTATTATTGCATATCTCTTGGTGTGGTAGTTCGGGGCGCAAGCTAGGTCTATGTGATCATAGGCATGCCGATAGCCACGCATTGAGTTTATGCGTTTTAGTTGAGTCAATTCATCGACAAAGCGAAATCCTCGCCTTCGTCTCAAGTATATTCGCATTATAATTGCCATAAATAAAAAATAAAACCTTTTAGTTTATCTACTGCAGCAATGTGGTTTTATTTCTCTGTGCTGTGAATATTGTCTTTGTCTAACACTATCCCTGTACCTGAGAGGAGTCTGTGTACTTCACCGAGTCTCATCGTTCACCGCTGAGTATTATTAAGTCATTATTAATAAATATAATAATAGGTTTAATAAATAAATAATACAGGTTAAGAACGTATCAAGGTGACGATAGGAGAAAATTTAGCAGGTTACATGGCAGAAGAATGAACATACACGTAGTAACCGTGGGAGTGTTAAATTGTCTTAGTAATACTAATAGCTTACATGTTTTCACATATTAATAATATATTTAAACAACACACAGACACAGACAGAGTAGAATAAGTGAGAGAGAGAGAGAAAGCGAATGCATGAGATGGATAGAAAAATACCACGGTAGAGTAAAGGAGAGATAGATATGGGGGGAGAAAGGAGGAAGGAGGAGGAACATAATTAACACCATAGATCGTCTGTAATGCATAAAATGCTTAAACATTTATCGTCACCACTTTGCGCTTCCCGATCACAAAAATCAATCTTCTTTGTTCCACATCAAAACGAGTTCTTACAAGTTGTAACAGCCAGCACAAACACAGCACAACGAGCTTTAATAAACAAAGCAAGCGAATTACCACAGCGTAGTGGCTCCTCCTCTTGCGTTTGGAATCTTATTCTCCATCTAGTCTCGTCTTCCGTGATGGGACAGTTAATACTGACTGAACAAAACCTAAATCGGTAAAGAAAACGAAAAATCTGCAAGGAAAATGAAAGAAGCAGGAGCCCACAATGTTATCCAAATCTTCTCTGATCGATATCCCCTAAGGACCTCTTCTTTCGTTGCCAGGAAAGCTTCAAGACGTACTTGACAAAACCAGAATCGGGAACAAAAGGGGAAAATCATGAAAGGAAACGGGAAGAGGGAATGAAAATATTGGAAGAAAGTAAAGAGGAACGAACAGTGACAGCGTCAGAAAAATGAGTGGGGAGACAGATGATCAGGGGGGGAATATTATCTGAGCGGGAGTCACATTTTATACGCTACAAAGTACCGCAGAAACAAGCATATGGGAGCTAAAAGAGCCTCCTTGGAGCTGTTGGGGGCAGAATACACACGGCATTATTCAGTACTACAGTGCGTATTTTTTGGCCTAGTTGCCTTTTTCATCACTGTGCTAAAAAGAGTTTTTATAGTTTTTACATAGTACTATGTGACACGCACCTTCTGCCTTTAGGGCTTTATGTTAGTCTGGTTATAACCCTTTTATCGGACTTCTCAAAGGCTTCCAAGGGTTAGTAGGACCAAGCCCTTGCGAGGTCTGTGGTGTAGGATTTATTTTTAATTATCACCTATGTAGGTTTGAAATGAAATGTCATTAAGATCTTTTACTCGGAGATTTATTTGAACTTCCGATGATATACAAACACTTTCAAACAGACAATTCACCCGATACAACTTGTGGGCCTAAACCTATTAGTTGTACCGAAGTTTATAACCTTGGTCTTTTTGATGATGCAGGAGAACGCCTTATTCAGAGTTGGGTTTGTGGAATATCTGCCAAATGAAGCACAAGTACAACAGCCAATCCGAACATTGAAGCAAGATATTACCCAACGTCCCCTGAACCATCAGCCTTTCAGCGACCAGGAGAATGTCCCATAGGCTTACAAAAGTCTAGATCTTTTATATCATAATTTTGTTTACAATTTACCATGGTTACTATATAGTTGTTTTATATTTCCATAGTTTCAGCATTTTTTCCTGATTTAAGTTAAACAATTCATTACCTATTGTAACATTAACTATAACATTTTTATGGAAAGAAATCTAACAATCTTTAGAGAAAAGATTCAACACTAATTCTTAACAACATAGATTTTTATAACATAGACTGAATAGTTTAGTGCTTAAGAGGCATGTGTTGACAGGGGCGACACATATGTTCTTTCGATTGATTGATTTAGTTTTAAGTTCACTTTATGTACAATGATGCAAACGGACTGGACCTACAGTTTAAAATAGGATGCGAACCACTATGTGGCGGTACTTACTGTTTATTATCTGTGCCTCTCTCAACAGTACACTGTAGAATCTAATTTCGTATATTGAGAGTGTAGCTTCAACAATTTCATCTAACCACCATGCCTGATTCAATAATTGGGTTTATTTTACTTTGGTTTTCTGCCACTTTTGGCTAATCGCGAAGATGAGGATGAAATTGTTCATGCGAAAAGAACACCCATGCCGGGTTTCGAACCCAGGACCCCCGGCCACTCATCCACATCTTCGCGATTAGCCAGAAGTGGCAGAAGAATGAACCAAATGAAGCAAGGTTCCCACGGCTACCCTCCCAAAGCACAGTTCATTGATAATTTTGGTGCCTATTCTAAATATGATTGACCTCAAGATTTTATTGCATGTAAATGCGCATAATTATGACTTGCTTCATTTTGGCGAAAAATGGTTACCATCACAGCAAGTACAGGGTGTCCGAAGAAGTCCCGCACCACATGCCAAATGGTAAAACGAAAGTGCTTTTTCTCTTCTGTAGCAGTGTATGATGGGGTCACAGGAGGAACGTGTGGAAATCATACTGTTATGTGGACTTGAAGGTTATTGACACCAAGATATTAAACTTGGCGTACGACACGGGGGGTGTGGGGAGTTGTAATCTGAAATCCTGTAGTGTACAGCGTGAAAATTCGCGATTTGGCTCACCTCCTCAACGGGTTCGTGCACTCAACAACCTACAATCTCCCCCTACATACCTGTGGCGAACATATTGAACAAATATTCGTGTTTGGTCTACAGAGCGGGGCTTTCCGGGCACACTGTAAAGTCACCACAAGAACATAACCAACAAAAGGAGCTTAGAAAATACTCGGAACAGGTCAAACATCTACTTTCGCAACTATGCAAACAATTTACAAGTTGTAAGCAGTTGGTTGTATTGTCACGAGCCGGAAATAAAATGCTGTGTAATCAAAAACGCCAGCAGTCCCCGGGTGACGAGAGGTCGCCGGAGGAGTCTTGATCGAGGGAGCCAAGCGCGAAGTGTGTTGCGAGTGAAAGTGTTAAGTCGGTCCATTTAAAAGGTTTGGGCGAACCCACTGAGGATACCTTCGATGGACCGATGGAGCGCCACGTCGTGACTCAGCCGAGGAACCGCGAAGGAAATCAGGTACACTTTGGGTTTTATCATTGTCAGTGTTTAGATATCATGCTGGCTCGTGCGTGACCCCCCCCCCCCCACTTGTCCGATTCTATTAAATATTGGTAAGGAGCAATGAGCGTAATTTATTCCATTCTTCATACACACATCCTCTTGCAGCCAAGCAGTTTAAGCCGGCGAACGGCCCAAACGTAACACGGTGGTTAGTGCGCCGGTTTTGTCGTAGTATAGGCAAAATAGCTACCGGTCCCCCCTTCAATAAGTAAATTAAAATAATTACGTAAATTGGAACAGTCACTATGTTTTCTGAAGGCACAAAATTTCCTAACGAGGAGCTCATTAAAGCCGCGGAAGAAGTTCTCAGGGATTCGCATGCGAGAAACAATTTCACCGCCCTCCATACATTTAGTGCAAACAATCCGTTCTTGCAAGTTAGAGCTATGCCTAACACAGTGCTAAGAGACCCTGCTTTGACGTCACATATATCAGAGTCACAAATTGTTCACAACCAGCTCTCTAAAAATCAACAAGGCATTTATGATGCATTACAGGGTAACGTATTTGTCTTACAAAATTTAGTCTCCATGACTCTTGCTCTCCGTAAAGATCACGACGATCTTAGAAATCAGGTACATAGGGAATTGAACTCTAGGCGGCAGTCAGCACATTTCAGCTCGCAAGCAAAGGGCGTTCAATTCATCGGATATGCCGCTCAGCGCTCTCAATTACTTAAACAAGTCGAGAAATTTTTCTCTCGTCAGCACGAAGCTCAGTGCTCACAGACGACCGAACAGAGTTCGAGCGATACGGCTCCCGCTGAAACAGAGAGCAAAGTACAACACAAGTTGTCGTCGCACACGAGCAAGATTAACATCATAACAGCTGATATCACAAAAGCAGATGCAAATGTTTTGGTTTCAGCTTGCAACCCTGATTTTGTAGCTATCGGCGGAGTAGCTTTAGCTTTTTCTAGAGCATGCGGACAGCAACTGGACGATGAACTTCAAATCTTCAACAAAACACAGCCTGGCGACGTCAGAGTTACCCCAGCGTACAATCTATCTGCTAATTATATTTTTCATTCGGTCACTCCAAGCAACAAGGACCCTGAAATTTTGCGAAAATGCTATGTTAATTGCCTAAATTTACTCTTAGCTTTAGGACAAAGATCCATTGCTTTTCCACACCTAGCTAGAGGCGCTTTTGGGTTCGACTCAGCAGCCGCAGCCAAAATAGCCCTTTCATGTGCGAAGCAATTTTTAGAAGAACATCCTGATGAAATAGACTGTATTACGTTTTGCACTCATGTAAATTCTGACAAAGAGGTATTTGAAGGCGAATTCAAACAGCTGTTCTCGTTTTCCGAATGTACAGATGAAATGAAAGAACGACATGCGAGAAATAAGAAACCTAAACAGAAGCAAAATCGTAATCTTGTTACTTCACTTGCCAGTGCACAGGAAGGTAACGCTGGAATTTCAGAAAAATTTCAGAAAATCACACTTCCTCTAACAAAAATCAACAACCTTTTCTTCGTTGACATAACTGTAGGAAACAAGCAAATATCAATGCTTTTAGATTCAGGTAGTACCACAACTGTCATGAACAGGCAAGACTTACCTCGAAATATCAAGGTAAAACAGAAATTTCATGTCTTAAGTGCTTTTAACAATTCAAAATTTTCAATAACAAACGAAACCGACTTACACTTCAAATTGGCCGATCAACCTTTTCTGCACACGGCACTTCTGTATGAAGGGTCAGGAAACCTCAACATTTTGGGAAATGATTTTCTAACAGCACATAGAGCCGTCATAGACATAAGTAGACGAACCTTGCAAATTACTCGTTTTTAGGCTCCTGGAAATTGCAAAGAGAAAAGAATGTTCAGGAACAAGTACAAAAATTATCCAAAATCGCCACGGAACATTTAGAACAGTGTATCCAACCCACTTACACAACACAGGAGGAAGTAAAACTAAACCATAGAGAACAAGCGGTGGTAAAAGTACAGCTTCTAAATTGCACAACCAGCGACAGTAGCCATATATTAAACCCCATTCCCAGATTTTCATCCCCTAAAGGAACTTGCATCCCTACCTCCCTCATGCATGAACACGAACCACACGTCCTCATTACAATTTTTTCCAATGATCCAGTTACCATTCCGACATTCACGACGATAGGAAAAGCTGATGCTGTCTTGGAAATAATTGGCCAGCAGGAAACGGGAGACACAAACGGTCCTGCCGAGGCAAGGACGGAACCTATCTGGAACCCACTAAAGGAAAATAACAGCGACGATAGGAAGCCACATCGACATTTTTTGAAGGAAAATTCTGAAGAACTCCAAAAGCGCATTTCTGAATCTCGGAACAACTTCGACAAAACGAAGATCGACATCAACCCCAACGTCTGTGAAGAAGACCGAGATAAACTACTAGAACTGATTCACGAGTTCGCTGATGTCTTTAGTTGGAAAGAGGACGATTTAGGAAGTTGCACCCTGTATGAACTGGATATCGATACAGGAGATTCGCCTCCAGTGTACACTCGACCCCACAGGATACCACCCCATACACTTCCGATCATGCAACAAGAAATCAAGAAACTGCTACAACAGTGTGTCGTTTCTCCAATTTTAGCGCCACGTTGGAATTCTCCTATTTTGCTTGTGAAGAAACCAAATAACACGTACCGCGTCTGCTTCGACGCTCGTCGGATCAACGCCGTCGCCAAGAAGATAAGTTTTCCGGCACCTCATCTCATAGACATCGTAGAGAGGGCGACAGGTTTCAAATTTTATTCATCTATGGACATCCTCTCGGCTTATTTTCAGATACGCCTCACACCAAGTAGCCGTGAAAAAGTGAGTTTTCAAGTGCCGCAGATGGGAAATTACGCTTTTAATTATGCCCCACAAGGATTTGTCACGTCGGGAACAGCGTTAGCGATAGCGCTGAATCTAGACCTCAACGTCGTTGACAACCGCCATTTGTTCTTCTATGCAGATGATCTCCTGGCAGTCTATGACGACATACCCACTTTCTTGAAGATATTGCGTCACACTTTTGAAAGACTTAGGCTCGCTGGATTAAAATTGGCTCCTAAAAAGGCAAAATTCCTGTACGATGATATTCTCTATCTTGAACACCATTTATCCGAAAAAGGATGCGCTATTTCACCTAAGATGCTAGAAACTGTTAAGTCGTATCCGACACCTACAAGCAAGAAGACTTTACGCCAATTTTTGGGCCTGGCAAATTTTTCCCGTCGTTACTCTCCACATTTTTCCACACACTCATCAGTTCTTACACAACTGCTGAAGAAGGAGAGAAAATTTCGATGGACAGAAGCACAAAACGAGGCATTCAATGCTTTAAAGCATTCACTAATCACGAGCCCAGTATTAGCCAGATACGATCCCTCTCTTCCCATTCACATATACACGGACAGTAGCAAAATAGCTCTAGGGGCTGTCATTGCTCACGAAGACCCCCAAGGAAATGTTAAGCCGATTGCATATGCAAGCAGGATACTAAATGATAAGGAAAGAGAACAAGACATAAACATGTTAGAACTCTCTGGCATAATTTTTGCTTTAAAAGCATTCCGACACTACATCATTTTCAAAAGATTTATATTACACACCGATTCCAAATGTATTCAAAATTTAAGACAATCAACTACCCTCGAAGGCCGCCTTTGGCGTTTTTCACAATTTCTGTCCGACTACGATTTCGTCATTCTACATCTAAAGGGAACAGACAACAGTGCCTCGGACGCCATTAGCCGTAACACGAGGATCCAAGATGAAGCTTTTTCTCCTCTCCTGGAAGATGAAATTGTATCTGTTTTGAGAACACGTGAATTTGACCTTGCCAAAGAACAACAAGCAGACGCTTTTCTCAAAAATATTTACCTACATTTAATTGGAAGTAAAGAAGCCGACCCTAAATATGACAGAACCAGCCAGCAATTCCGTCTCCTAGATGATATTATTTACAGAAGGACCCGAAGTTCAGACAAACAGGAAAGGCTACTCACTTGCATCCCACATGCATTACAAGATATATGGTTCGACCAAGTGCACTCTTCTCCACACGCTCTCAACCATTTTGGATACTATAAAACATATGCCTATGCGAAGGACCCTTATTATTTTCCTTCCCAGAAATCCTTCATCTACAAGAAATGCAAAGAATGTGAACAGTGTGCATGACTTAAGCAGTCCCGCCAACCAAAGCTCTTTGAACTACAAACAAGGACTTCTCTGACACCTTTCCAAATTATCGCCTTGGACCAATGTGGTCCATATGTCACATCAGGACCAGAGGGACATCGCTACGTGACCACGTGCACTGACGCAGCCACGCGTTACATAGTAGCCGCACCGACACATTCTCTCACTGCTGAAGTTCTGGCGGATTTTTTGTACACGAAAATCATATTACCAATTGGCTTTCCAGAAAAAATCATTGTGGACCAACTTCCAGGTCAAACTTCAGATTTATTCAAAGAATTGGCCAACAAATTCCAAATTGAACTAAGCTTTGTCAGCCCAGGATTTCATCAGAGCCTTGGCTTAGTTGAAAAAACGCAACAAAACGCTGGAAGGAATGATCAAATTTTATGTCAATGTACAGCCAAGCAGTTTAAGCCGGCGAACGGCCCAAACGTAACAGTATATAAAGAAGCAAGTTGCAAGGAGGTACGATGTAGAACTTCGAAACATGGGAAGACATTTCCAAACTTGAGAATACTTGAGAAGGTCTGTCGCAAGGAAACTTAATCGTCTTTGATAATTAAATGCTTAGTAATTAAAAGGAAGAGTACTAGATTTCACGTTCCTTCAAAAGGAATATTTAATGGAAGAAATGTCTGTTTAATATTAATGCTCCAGAGATGTTCCAAGTTTCCAAGAGCTTGCACTCATAACAGATTCCCTCCATTTTAAAAAAAGCCCTCTGGCAGAGAAGTTTGCAAGTCTCTTTCAAGGTGAAACGAACAGGAATTTAATTTCGTTACTAGCGAAGAACGTTCATATTGCAAGAGGAATGGATCAATATTTGAGTCATTGAAATTACAGTGCAATGACACGTAATAAATATCACTTAATTCTGAAATGACGGTGAGTAGAAAATAACTCATTTCAGGAGATAACATATCACTCATAACTAGGTACTACCTTGATTTTCCGCAAACACGATACCAAAAATTGTACTTACTGCAAAAAAAGTGTGACATTTTTCGCGAATTTCAACTAAAATACAATATTATTGTCTTTTAGTCTTTAAGGAAAGTAGAATGTTCCATACTTACGCAATATAACATGGCACGTTTTTCAAAATGTCATCTAAGAGAAAACTACTGTGCATTTTATACATGTAATAACTCCTGAAGTTAAGTGAAACTACGTGTAAATGGATGTTTCTCACTAAATTTCTACTTATATCGGAACGTGTTGCATACCCGCGCAAAGTGTCGAGGTTTTGGCAGAGACCGTGTGCGCACCTTCCGTCACTCAGAAGCCACAACATCAGTACGTATCACGCGAGAAGTAATGGAAAATAACTTCCTCAAAACTCGTTTCCAGTATATGAAATTGTCACAAACAATTTAAAATGCCACTTTAAAAGCACAAAAGTTTTAATTACAGGAGTAGTTGTATTTACGATAGGATGAGGACCACTTACAAGTGTAGAAAAGAAGAGCTCAAATAATTGAATAATCCGATTTGCTTACACTTAAAATAATGGCAAGAGGGGCTTATACCCTAATTCTTCAGGTGTGATATGCTCTGATTTTTAAGAAATTCTGAATTTTAGTGTAGAAAAAGAAGAAGCCTCTCAGATAGATTTGCTTACACTTAAAACAATGGCAAGAGGGGCTTATACCCTAATTTTTCAGGTGTGATATGCTCTGATTTTTAAGAAATTCTGAATTTTAGTGTAGAAAAAGAAGAAGCCTCTCAGATAGATTTGTTTATACTTAAAATTATGCCAAGTTCCCATATCATCTTATTGTTTATAGTGTGTTTTTTCTGTCAAAATCCCAAGAATCTTGAATCCCCCCCCCCTCAGACAGATTCGGCCATGTGTGTAAAAGCTATATCTGTGTGAATGTTGTTTATAAACTTGTCAAAAATATGGCTTTTTTGATATTATTTTTGGCCATATTTCTATGCTCTACAATTCTATTGCTTGGGGTAAGCAATTATAGCTCGGAAAAATGCATGAATTGATATTAATCTATCAAAAGACTAATGTTTTGCCTGCATGTCCTGCCGGCACGCAAGAGATAAAATCTACACGGTAGAAGGGAACATTAATGATTTTTCTGTGCGATTCACTGAAGGGGCCATTAATCTTTCTGTGCGACAGGGGGAAAAGTGTAACATGTCTGCAACATGTAAAAGTGCAACAAAGATTAAGATAAAGATACACATGTTCTGACATAGAGGCAATGAACTGCCCTTCTTCATGTTGAAAGCAATTCTATTCTGATAATATGTGCCTAGGCAAGACTTGGAGAATATTATGACAGAAACAAAATCCAATTTTGTCTGTATCAAGGTCTTCAGAACCCAGTAAAATGTGGGCATATTCTATTTGGAGACGTGTTAATATTGTGGCCTTGTAATCAGGGGCTTTGGGTTCGAGTCCTGATAAAATGTATAAGATTGAAATACATACAACTGCCCACACATAAGATATTCACTGCTAGCTGATATACAGTTGAGGTTTGTGTGTTGTACAACAGGATAATAGAGCAAATATCTTCTAGAACTGCTCTGTGACCCTCTCATTTCTTACATCATAAACATATGATTTTTCTCCTATGAGAATAACACTACATATGGTGTCATCAGGTAATGCCTCATGGAATTCACAGATAATTTTAATATTTGTTCTGTCATTCACCACAACCTGTTTTCTTTTTGAAGTGTTAATTACAAACATGGGTCTCTGTCCTTTGAATTCATCTGGTGTGTAATACATGTCAGTGTTGCCAGTAGTGACCCTTTTGAAAGCCGTAAAAGCCTCATATAATTTGAGGAAATCATTCTTGGACATGTCTAAATTGTAATTTTCTCTAGGAAAGACCTCATTTCTGCCATTTTTAAGATATATGTTCTTGATGTTGCAGTTATCAAATTTACTTGAATTTTTTTCCTGATTATTGTTTCTTCCAGTCTGACACAGTACTACTACAAATCAGGCATGTCGTATTGAATACTGGAGAATGAATTTGTGGCATCAAATTCATAATAAGAACCAGATGCGGGCTTCTGTACACATTGATATGTATAAAATTGCAGAGGAACCTGTGGATTTTTTATTATATCAGCTTTGTATTTAAGAGCATAACTGGCCTCATACTCAACAACAGGGATTCTTAACTCCATAGTCTGAATAATGCATTTGCCTGCATCAGGTAGGGTATTAGGCAGAGCTTCTCCTGTGGGGTTTATTGCACTGTACCTCATCAAGGCATTATTATCATTTGCAGCTCTTCTAAATGTAATTCTTAACCCACCTTTCCACATAATTTCTTTGTAATCTGAGAAGAATCCTGGCAATAGGCGCATCGGGAACAGCACTGTGTGGTTCTTAGATAATATCTTATCACCAGCCTCAAAACCACCGATTTTGTAGTAAGAAGCCTCGGTTTTGGATAATTTTAATGTGGCCAAAGCCGTGGAGGTAATGCCGGGATAATCTATTCTGTTTATAACAACGCCATGCTTTCTGATCTCAATTTCAGAGAATAGATGCGGCACAAAATTGTCTACAAGTCTTATATTTGTATTTGCCGGATAATCTGTTCCATCGAGCTTTACAACATCAAATTTGATGTATAAATCTGCTCTGTGGGGGTGTATAAATCCATCCCCTACATCAAGATCAACCTCAACCTCTGTGTTGGGTTGATTTAAATTTGCAAATGTCCTCCTGTTTGGGGGGAATGATTGTAGCTCATAACTCTCAATATTTTCCATTTTCTTCTTGTATGTATTTTTATTTAAATGTTAATCTCTATGATTGCAGTTGTTGTGGCTCCAGCAAAATCAACTAATTCTTCTTTTTCATTAGTGACCATCAATTCAATGTAATCTATTCTATTATGACACACAGGAAAATATAATGTTGGGGATGGATTGTAGATGATGGGCTCCATGAATTCAGAATTAGGTTTGAATGTTGCAATGATGCCTGTTTGTTTGTGAGTGCCTATGCCATTTGATTTGGTGATCATACCCTCAGCCACATTACAGTGAATATTCAGAGTTTCTATGGCCAAGAATTTAGGTATATTCATAGCAGTGTGTTTGATGCCTGGTTCAAGTTTTGTGTTGTTCTCAAATCCTAACAGCTCTCCTATGGTACCCAGATCTACTGTTTCTGTGGCAGATACAATCTCTACTCTGTGAGTGACAGAATTTTGACTTAACACTACACCTCTGGGTAATTGGGCATTTAGAGTGGAGAGATTATATTGCCCTGAAGTGATGACAATTTTTTCATCCCCTACTGCAATTGTATTGTTGTGGTGTGTAATATTGGGGATCAGGTACATGCCATAAAATGCCCTGAGAGCTATTGTTTTGGGATACACTATGTCATCATGCAATTTAAGTTTCAATATTGAATTTTGGCTGGTGAGATGGAATACTCCCATGATGTTTTAAATACCACAAGGCTTTTTGAAAATCTTCAATTGATGGTTTATTTATTTGAGACATATATCTAAGAACAGATAAACACAAATGTCCGCAATTAACATCTTTGAAATTTTGAACACGGGCATTATTGTAATAAAAATTAGCTGAATTTAGATATTTTATTAAATTTTCAGGTGGAACACCTCCAAATGAATCAAACACAAATGCCTCATCTTTTAAATATTTAAGATAACAAATCCAGTGAGTGCCTTGATTTTTGTACTCATCCAAATTAACAATGCCACACTCTTTGTTGAGTGGTTGCTCTGGCAAAGAATCAGACATGTACACACCTCTAAAATGTTTGATGCCCAATGGCTTGATTAAAGCTTCAATATCTTGGTTTGTAAGCGGCTCTTGTTTTTTTTAAACTTATTCATGGCTCTTTTAACACCTTTGCCTTGTTTCTCAATGGCCAGGTTATGGCGCCTCTGCTCATCTAATTCTGCCCTATTCTTTTTGGCATCTATTACTGTTTTTGCTATGGCGGCTGATCCCCCACCCAAGCTCCCCACAGCCCCGAGAGCAGCTAAGATGGCAGGGATGGTAAATATAAATCCCCCCACATGTGATTTTTTTCTTGATTGCTGTAATTTTTTTAATTGGGGGGTACTAAGCAACAATTTCATACCATGCCCCTTTGCAATACAAGAATTTTTTTTCTTGCGCTGCTTTTTGGTCAAAAGACTGTCAATAGTTTTAAGAGATTTAAGACCTGCATAAGGTATTTGATACATAACACCCTTGGCCTTCATTGTAGGTTTATTATATACATATTCACAACCCCCACCCCAGTTTTTGTTTGGTTCTCATAGCTATGGTGGTTCCCAATGCTGCTATTTTTTCACTCAAAGAAGCATCTTTGCTTACAAATCTGCCAAATGCAGCCTCTTCTAATTTCTTATCTGCAACATGTCTCTTGTCAAGATCAGAATGTGTGTTGTATGCAATATCATGGTCTCTACAAGCAGCATCTAAAGGATTAACACCAGGATCACCTCTGTTTAATCTATGGTCCAATTTTGTACCGGGACCACAATATTGATAGCCTGGAATATGTAGTTCAAATGGCAGCTTGTTTATAATGTCATTAACCAGCCCCCGACCCTCAGAAATATTCCAAAATTTAGGTGGTAGAGTATTAATAATTTTTATAAGATATCCAATCCCTTTAGTGTCATTCACTATAAAATTAGACAATTTGGTGCTTATCATGTCCATAATTCCAACCTTTTCATTGTAAAAATTGTGGTTCCCAGCATTTTCCTCCCCGGCTATCACCAATAACCTATCTACAAGTTTCCTGACATCATCAACCCATACAAATTCTTTAGGCAGGGTGTTGTATTGTTTGATTCCACTGCCAGTCTTGATCTGTGACCATATGGGCTTGATTAAATTATTGTATTTTGCCCCACTGCTCGACTTGACTCTTTTTTGTGTGGGATCATTGTTCTGGTATAGAGCATCTGATTTTATTAATATTTCTTTGTAATCCTCATAATCTTGATCTGTATAGCTGCCAGGTCTCTTCCTGGTCATGAGTTCCCACAATCCAGGTGTGCCGGTGTACTTAACAAAAGCACCTTTTTCTCCGAGACGAGATTCTGAATATACAATTATATCATCTCCCATAAATGTTACTCTGAAATTGCCAATTCTATGTATGATGCTGCCATCAAGCTCTGTGTCAGCATATAAGCCAAAAACCTCATCTTTATTGTCTTTAGGTGTAGTTAAATATTTTTGAGCAAGAAGACCCAATTCAATAGGATCCTGACTAGCCTCAATTCTTCTAGGAGCAATAGGACTAGGTGTATGAATACTGGACAGTGGGGTGATTGGATAATCTAATATGTTCCTTGCAGCTACAGGTACAAGCTCTGTGAGCAAATTTTGATTTTGCTCTGTAACAGTTTTGATATTTTTACCTAAATTATTAATAGCATCAATTACAGGCTGTTCTGTTTGTTTGTGTTTTTCATAAATTCCTCGGTTCTCTGATTTCCATCCCTTAAATCTTTTTACAAGATAATCTCTTAACTTAAGATCATCAATGATTGGCCTTTTCATGTTTATTTATATATGTTTCAATGTCTAAAAAATTGTTGATTTTATTTCTGTATTTGCCACTATTGGGTGTTCTTGTCATATCAATTGTAACAAACCCATAACTGTCCTGGCTCCAGCACTTGCTGCAAAACTTGGAAAAATCATTGTAGCTCAGGTCCCCACCTACATATTCATCATGTATGTGTTTGAGGTTGGTATGGTCTTGATGAAACACACATATAAAATTGCTGTTGTCCCGGATCAGCTGCTTGGGTATTTTTGAAAAAGTCTGTGCCAGGTAGAAGCAATCAATGTTTTTGTGCCGGCCCTGTGTAAAGAAGTTTCTAACCTTATTTTGATTATCCAGTATAATGTCATCAAACACAACAACAGAATTATCGAGACATTCATGGAGTGGCTTAACATCTGGTTCAAAAGTGGCTATATCCAATCCATCATATAGCTTCATCAGCTGCTGATATTTTAATTGTTCCAAGCTCTTAGAGAAGATATACAAGTGCCTGTTTTTCCAGTCTAACCAGTTGGGTGCCAATAAAAAATTATCAACCATTAGTGTAGTTTTACCACAAGCAGATGGCCCAACAATAAGACACCAAATATTTTCAGGCAGCAATTTGCCATTTCTCTTATTCTGTTGTTCAGGTTCTGGCAGCCTTTTTATAACATCCCAGGTGCTCATATTATTATTTTGTTTGCATCGATCCAGCTGTGTTCTGGAAGTCCTAGCCATTTGACAAGTAACTTGTTGCCTTTTCTGCGGATAATTTTTTCTATGAGATATGTGTCAGGCTGTTTAGTTTTGCTGAGCTCTTGTTCATAGAACCTGCCTTTGAGAATTTCTCCTCGGTGATCCTTTATTATATATGTGTTAAGGGTCCCGGGTTTAACTTGAACCACTGTAAATAATTCAGTGCTCCAGTTTCTTGTAAAGCCTCTCTTGAATAAGTGCTTATATTTACTAATTCTTACTTGATCACCCACCCTGTATTTGGCCTTTCTTGTTGTTGGCTGATATCTAGGATAATAAACAGTGCTGATCAATTTTTGCTCATCAGATGAAGTTACTTCAGAGGGTTTCATGTTGATTGTGGAATGGACCGAGTTGTCATATTTTTGTAGAAGTTCTGGAAGAATATTAATCCATTTATAATTACCCTGCAGTGTAAATTGTTTATACATAAGATTTTTTAAGGTTCTGTTGAATCTCTCTACAATTGAGGCTTTGAGATCACTGTAACTCGAATAATGTTGTATTGCCTGGCTTTTAATAAATTGTTGAAACACTGAATTATAAAATTCTTTGCCATTATCTGTTTGCAAATAGCGCGGGGATCTTCCACTCTGATTGATGATTGTCCTGAGGGCTTCTGTAACACATGTTCCAGTCTTGGATTTGAGTGGCACAGCCCAGGCAAATTTTGAAAATGTGTCTATAACAGTGAGAAGATACTTGTAGCCCTTGTTGATTTTGTCTAAGTTTTTCAACTGCCCACTTGCCATTTCAATCAAGTCGCTTTGCCATAAATCATCTATGCCCTTTGTGACTACTGGGAGTCTCTTAAAATTATGTCGGGCTTGTCTGTGTAATTCATCAACAATAATTTTTCTAGACATAATATGTAAACAAGAATATTGCAACTATAGGGTGTTCAGCAGCTGAGACTGCAGGATTTTCTAAATATAATTTGTCCCCTATTTGTATTTTAAATTCCAGAGAGCCATCATCTTCAGTATAGGCTGTTTCCAATGTATTGGGATCTGTAAAATCCTCCAATTCTACACTGGTGATTTTCACTTTGTTCTCAGCATTTGTTATTGATAAGGTGGGGTAGTGGTGTGCCTGTGGCTGAAGCCAATATTTGATCTTGATTGGTCTCAATGTGCCCCCAACAAAAAACTGATAATAAAATTGTGCAGGGGACAGCATATATATTTTGCCACCTGGTGTAAATGGAGAATCATATTCTTTGTTGGGGATGCTGTACAATTCAAGAATTACTGTATGTTTTGGATTCTCGATTATGCCTGTTATTTCTTTTTCTGCTGTGAGCAATCTGTTTGTTACAGATTCAAGGTGCTCATTGATGGTCCTAACAATCTCATCGTGCCCAGGCTTGATTCTTATGTCAACAGCAAGTTTTTTGTATTGTTGCACAATATCTTGAAGCTGGGTGGCAAAAACAGACAGAGCATTTGCTTGATTGGATTCCATGGTCCCTAGCTGTTGCTTGATATTAGCTACAATTTGTTGCAAATTTTCAACAATTGCCAATTTTGAATTTTGAGCTGTAAGATCATGGACCTGTCTTCTGATATCCTCAAACAGGGCATGCAATTCAATAATATGCTGATTGGTTGGTAGAGTGGCCACTGTCTGAGTGAGATGTTTGATCTCTGCCTGGATATTCTTGATATCTTCTGATTTCAATATCCTATTCACTGCTCTCTTAATATTTTTAAGTTCCTGTGATGTGGGCAGATTTGATACTGTATTTTGCAAAAATTCAAGTGCCAATTTCACATTGTGTAATTCAGAAGCATCAGCCACATTTTGCATAGCATTTTGGAGCAGGGCTATATCTGCCTGAGAGGGTGTGGATTGTTGTAAAATTTCAAGTTTTGTTTGGATATCATCTATCAAATGATGAAAATGGGAAAGCTCAGATTCAGTGTTGAGGTTTTCAAGCTTTGTGATTTGTTGCTGGACACTGGCAAGGGTATCTACAATCCCAGGCAATCTGGATTCAAGTACATTTGCCAAATCACTTTGCACTGCTGCTATTGTACCTTCAAGATGAGTTATGGAACTTTGAATTTTTCCAAAATCTTCATATGTTTCAAGTTGCAGCTTAATATTTGCTACACTCCGAGTTATTGCATTCAAAGCATCAGAAGATGGCAAATTGTTCATAAAATTTTCAAGTGTCTCAATTTTTTCTTTAACCTCCGCTATGGCATTGTTCAGAGGATCCAGATTAGGTATTTGGAGTGACTGAATCTGTTCCTTTAGAGTGGAAATCACTAGATCAAAATCTTCTTGTGATTTTATGCTTTTGACAATTGTTTGGAGCTGTGTCTGGACATTATTTATCTGCTCTTCCAATTGCTGTTTCAATTGCTCAGAATTGGTGGCTTGGGTCTTAAATTTGGCTTGAAGAGCTGCAACAGCTTCTTCTAAACTTTGAAAATTATCTAATGTGGCCAGGTCAGTATATTTCTGAAGCAGCAATTTGAGTTCAGAATCAATTTTAAGAAGAGGGTCCATGCATTGTGATTGTAAATTTGTAATTTCTAATTGAAGACTGGCATTGAGTGTAGTTTGTAAAGCTTGTAAATCACTTCTTAATTTCTTGACTCTGACATCAAGCATCAAAATCTCATCACTGTGATCTTCATGTCTTGTATGGCCAAAAATATCATTAGGCATTTTGTTTAGTAGTTATTTATTATAGAGTATCTGATTCTTAATTCTATAAAAAAGGGTATAAGCTTGTCATAGGATCCAGGGACCTCAATATATAAGCAGTCACCAGCAGAAACAGTATAAACAGTGCCAGAAACCATGTTTGAGTGCTTAATTCTGTAAATATTTCTCCCTACTGAAATTTTAACATCACCCTCAGGGGTTGTAATAAATTGCAATTGCCCACCTACAGGTAATTGGTAATGATTTAAATTATTGTTAAATATATACAATATTTTGCCTGTTTCATCATCAACATCTGTAAATATGCTGTTCAGGTGAATAATTAACAAGCCACTCAGTTTAGACAGCATATCAGAAGAGGGTTGTGGTGTTGGCAGATCCATAATACCTTGTTTTTTAAACCCAAATAAGTTCATAGGCATGTTTATTTATTTCAAATCATGCTCTGGAATTGGGCATTGATTGCCATTTTTCAAATCACAATGACCCCATGGTAAAGTATGTATGCCACATGACAAAATGCATCTCTTATCATCATGTGGGTCCAGAGCCACTTTTCTTACAACATTTGAAGTCAATAAGTGATCCACACTCTGGATTCTGGATTCTGATGTTTTGATTAAGCTCTGGGATTTGAGGCAATTTTTATAATCCTCAAATTTAAGCTCTTTTTCCACAGTTACTCTGCCAATGCCCTTGGCCTTTTTGACAACAGCACTACATGTTTTAAAACTATACATCTTGGCACTTAACCCAGCAAATTCCACAATAACATCACCAAGTCTCTCATCTTTTAACTTGCCGGGCACCTTTTTGTTGTGGTGTTGTTGAATCTCTTTATGTTCACTGGTATCAAAGTATTGAAACAATTCAGGCTGTGCTATATCTTGATAAACATTTTCTGTTTGAATATCAAGAACAAAACTATCCGTGTCCATGTACATCAATTTTACTCTATCACCATAAAAAGGTTTCAACACATCATAATACAATGTTAACATATGTAATTTGGCCAAATCCAATATTGCAGCCCCTACATAAATAGGTTTATCAAACTTAATCTTTGTTTTTTTCATGTTGAAAAGTGCCATATTTTCATCATAAATTCTTCTATAATCGAAATTAGGCTTTGCAACCATTTTTTTGCTCAGGCTGGGGTCAGTAATTATTTTAACATCGGTATTTTTTCTGACATTTTCAATTGTTTTGCCATATACAGAATTAACCATCAATTTAAACAAGGCCTTATCAAATTGGCTCTTTGCAGATGTTCGAAGCTCCGTGTTTGTATCAATATATGAATTCAACCATTCTGAGTGCCTGAATCTTAAAACTTTTCCAAGTTTGGTCACTTGGACACCATGTTTCATCAGGAACTGGAGGTTCTTGTAATATATGACATAACCCTGTTTTGGCTCCAGTGTCATCATCAATTTCCTCTGTTTAGAGCCAGGTGAGCACTGAACCTCAGGAATTGGGGGCAGATCAGAAAATTTGTTATGGAAATTATTTGGAATTATCAGATCAACCTCTAAGAATAGGCCATATTCACGGTCATCAAAGTCCTGAAGATTCTCAATATTGAAATCTTCAAACCATTCAAGCCCTGCATATGGCAGTTTTTGCATCATAGCGTGACCATAGAGGCTGTTGGCATCTACATACACTATATAATTTGATGGCCGTGCTGGATCATAATTGGGAATATGCTTGTTATTTGCTCTGGCATATCTCTGAGAACATTGCACCATACCTCCTTTTATATTTTCCTCCATAAACAGATACATATTTTGATCTGGGATCAAATCCAATTGCATTTTAGTGTTTAAAAACATTGCAGCCCATGCTAAGCCCGGGGCACTGTAAAAATACACTGGGTCCAGTCCATAATTTTGCATAGAAGATTTTCTGAATGCCTGCATTATATCTGCTGAGAGGGTCACATCAAGTTTCAAATATGCCATGTGATAATCACCAAATGTCCGGCATTTTAAATTGTTCCACACCAATTGGGCATGGTGATAATCTTCATCAGTGATTCCAGATCCTCTGATTTTGCTGTAAAACTCATGTTGTGGTGGCAGGGAACACTCATCAAATTTAGAAAAATCTGTAACATAATCATATGGATATACACCCTTCCGCCTAATTAATTTCAGGTCCTGATTTGGAAACAATGCACGTGTGATTTTGAATTGATCATCAGATAATTGAGTGGTCAGTGTATCCAGGCTAGCAGGTAAAAATCTGTAAGAATCAAGAAATCTTATGTGAATAGGAACACCATTAACTTTAATTATTTTGCTAATAGATATATATTTTTCATCATTTTCAGCTAAAATATTTAAATTCTGCTTCTCAAACCCCTCATATCTGATCAGATGATGGAAATCATAATTGGATGCTCCATGGCAAAATATGGGGATAAATTTTGGTCTCTTGATCTTAATATTACAGCTATTACACAGTGCCTGTTTATATCGACCATCTGTATGAGAATGGTGTTTCACCTTGATATTTGTATCTGAAAATTCAGAATCACATACCGGGCATTTTTCTGCATTGTTGAAATCTTCAATCTGTTTCTCTGTTAAAGGCAACATGGGTTTTGATTTTAATAAGATATTAGATGCTATGTCACGGCACTCATTTTCTATTCTATGTGCAAATATTTTGATGGCATCTGGCCCCATATATGAATATTCTTTAGTAACAACACCATCCTGTACAACCTCATAACAAAAGCTGGAAGGTTCATGTAGCTGGTATGGTGTAATTGAAGATTCTTCAGGATCTGGATTGCAGGATGCAAGAGATTTGAGAATTGATTCAAAATCACAGACAATATATGCTGGGTGTTCCAACAAGGCTTCAAACTTTTTGAATTTTGCTTTTTCACTTGGATTGGGCATCACCATATGAACAGGTTTATGGTTCCCACAGTATTTCAGATGCTCAATTAACTTATTTTTTGCAATTTCTGTATTCTCTTCAGGAACCCTCTTCACCATTTTTTGACCATCAAATACAGTTAAACATCTTCTGCACAACTTAAATATTCTATTAGATTTGTCTAGTTGTGTTCTCACTAAAGCTTCAAGATTATGTATCAGAGTGTAATGATTTGTGCCATCCCCTTCAATTAAGAGCAAATCAATCGGAACAGCAGATTCATCATCAATTGTACTGATTCTGAGAGGTTCTATCGGGCAATTGCCAGTGGAACAAATAAATACATTAATAGATAATTGTTTGCCATTAATATCCCGGGCCTTTTTTTCAAATTTATCAATATTCTGAACAGACATTGGATATTCTAAACCCTCCATTGCTTCATCAAAATCATGTTCATGTTGTTTGTAATAATTTATTCGCTCAGAATGCCTTGAAACTGGAAACAAAGCAGCTAATATACACCACAAAAAGCATTTCTGGTCGGTATTTTCTATATTAACCACGGCTCTTCTGTTTTCAATATTATTAGGTAATGGCAAATATGTAGATCCTTGTAATGGAGTGAATTCAGAAATATTAACATATAACTTGTGTGGAGAGCCGCATAGGCTCCATCCAGACTCTTTTGCCGCAAATTCAGAGTGTTTAATATTCAATTGATCTATTAAACTGCTTATTATTCTGTCTAAATTTGTATTTGAATATACAGGTACAGTTTCTGTTTTGTGGGGCTGTGTAAATTTTGTGCCATTTGGCTTCTTATATTGTGTATACAATTTGAGGGACAGCTTATAAGAGCCATTTTGTGCATTTAGAATTGCCTGCAGATCAGGATTTACACTGTTCAAAAAATTCTGAATACCACATCTTGGCTCTGATACAAACCGATAATCTCTTAGTTGGGCATTAAAACTGCTATGGATGGGTGCATAGCGTGGCTGCTTTGCAGGTCCAGCATTAACAGGTGCTTCATGCTTCCTTTTCAGACCAGATGTGGATGGTTGTGGGGGCAATGTTGATGACTGTGCATAAGAATTACACTTATGCCATTTGTAATATGCCTTGCTTAATATTTTATGGCATCTTGGACACATTTTTGTGGCCTTTCTCCATTTCTTACGGTCACAAATAAACCGGTGCCTAGCCCAATTAGAACTAGATATATTTTTATTACACTGATTGCAATATTTTTGTTTTGGCATTTTTTCTTGTTGTTTATTATATAAGATTTTCTGGGCTTCAATTCAAAACTTTATACTTAATAAAAATATCAGTTGGGTTCAGCAGTTAGTGGCTGAGCTGGTGCTTTTATACCCAAACAACAGCAGTAACTAGGTTTTGGTGATAGTTTTGCTGATGTACAACACACTTCACCAGGTTTAAAACCTCATCTCTATATCAACTAAATACAATTCAAAATTGGATTTTGAACTGTGCAATAAATATTCTGTAAGTCTCACTTGTGTTTATATTAACAGAACAAGACAAAACCAGAATTGTATTCAGGATTGCATGTTTTCATACAAAAAAGCCATATTTTTGACAAGTTTATAAACAACATTCACACAGATATAGCTTTTACACACATGGCCGAATCTGTCTGAGGGGGGGGGGATTCAAGATTCTTGGGATTTTGACAGAAAAAACACACTATAAACAATAAGATGATACGGGTACTTGGCATAATTTTAAGTATAAACAAATCTATCTGAGAGGCTTCTTCTTTTTCTACACTAAAATTCAGAATTTCTTAAAAATCAGAGCATATCACACCTGAAAAATTAGGGTATAAGCCCCTCTTGCCATTGTTTTAAGTGTAAGCAAATCTATCTGAGAGGCTTCTTCTTTTTCTACACTAAAATTCAGAATTTCTTAAAAATCAGAGCATATCACACCTGAAGAATTAGGGTATAAGCCCCTCTTGCCATTGTTTTAAGTGTAAGCAAATCGGATTATTCAATTATTTGAGCTCTTCTTTTCTACACTTGTAAGTGGTCCTCATCCTATCGTAAATACAACTACTTACAGGCACATGTGGCAGAAAAGTGTTCTAAAATAAAAAATAAAAATAAAAAAAATAATTTTGGGAAAAATAACACCGATTTTGGAAAAAAAAGGTAACATCAACAAATTAGGGTGCCTACTCATAATCCATAGCACCACTCTGCACCACTCTGCACCTGATCACAGTGTGTGATTCTCCGTTTCCTAGCGGCATTTAACTTTGTTGAACATTGAAATTGATTCAGACACACTCACAAAGAACACCCATGTACAGTCAGGGATTCGAACCCGGGACCCCTGGCGCCGTAACGCGTTGTGATATCCATACGGTCACGGAGATCGGGAAAGGAAAGAGGGAGATGGAGGGAGAGAAGAGGAAGACAGAAAAGGGAGAGAAGAAAAGCGAGAAAAGGAGAGAGAGAGAAAGAGAGAAGAAGAAGAGCGAGAGAAGGAGAGAGAGAGAGAAGAGGAAGAGCGAGAAAAGTAGAGAAGGGGAAGAGCGAGAAAAGGAGAGAGAGAAGAGGAAGAGCGAGAAAAGGAGAGAGAGAAGAGGAAGAGCGAGAAAAGGAGGGAGAAGGGGAAGAGTGAGAAAGGGAGAGAGAGAAAGAAAGAGAGAAGAGGAAGGGTGAGAAAAGGGGAGAGAGAGAGACAGAGAGAGAGAGAGAGAAAAGGAGAGAGAGAAGAGGAAGAGCGAGAAAAGGAGAGAGAGAAGAGAAAGAGCTAGAAAGGGAGAGAGAGAAAGAAAGAGAGAAGAGGAAGGGTGAGAAAAGGGGAGAAAAAGAGAGAGAGAGAGAGAGAGAGAGAGAGATTGTGTTTTGTGCATGACACAAAACTTCATTACATGACAATTGTCTCACAACCCCAAGTATCTGATGTTAATTCCAGCAGGGAGAGTGTGGACAGTTATTTGAAGGTATAAAACGTAATGTATTTAACCGGACGCGTTAAACAGCCGTTACAGGCTAACCGCTCCGTTAACTGTGCAATAACCAATGAAAAACTCAATATGCTGACCAAGGCAGAAATTTATTTTATTGTAAAACATAAACTAAACGTAACGTTTCAACCTTCTAGCAAGGTCTTCTTCAGACTCTGCACCAAGTACAAATGTAAAAAGGTACAAAACAGGACGATATATATACACACAAAAATACTCCCCTCCAGACTATTAGAAAGTAGTTCTGGAACAATCTAGCAGATGGCTTTCCCTTGTCAACTGTACTTTCACCTGAAAGAGAATGTGTTTGGACTCTTTATCTCACGCTCTATTTCCTTCATTCTTCTTTCTTCTTCTCTCCTCTTTCTCCCTTGTCCTTTCCACTCTTTCTAACACCTTCTTCCATTCTTTGTTTAGCTTCAGTACCCCATTCCAGTTCATTGTCTCTACTTCACCTTTCTTCTCTATTTCCTTGGACTTAAGAGAGATAGAAATGCGATATTTAAACACATGAGAGAAACAGTACATGACAGGGTGGGATGAGGCTAAGCAGATAGGAAGAGACAAGAGAATACTAGTGAGAAAATGGAAGGAGTCCAAGGAAATAGAGAAGAAAGGTGAAGAAGACACAATGAATTGGAATGGGGGACTGAATTTAAACAAAGAATGGAAGAAGGTGTTAGAAAGAGTGGAAAGGACAAGGGAGAAAGAGGAGAGAAGAAGGAAGAAGAATGAAGGAAATAGAGCGTGAGATAAAGAGTCCAACCACATTCTCTTTCAGGTGAAAGTACAGTTGATAAGGGAAAGCCACCTGCTAGATTGTTCCAGAACTACTTTTTAATAGTCTGGAGGGGAGTAATGTTTGTGTATATATATCGTCCTGTTTTGTACCTTGTTACATTTGTACTTGGTACAGAGTCTGAAGAAGACCTTGCTAGAAGGTTGAAGAGTTACGTTTAGTTTATGTTTTATAATAAAATAAATTTCTGCCTTGGTCAGCATATTGAGTTTTTCATATCATGGAAAGAAGGCTAAATGGTGTTACAATAACGAATGTTTAATTTTGTTCCAGATGACCCAAAATGGAGAAAGATTCAAACCGTGGAATATTTTTTTCACTTCTGGCAGCGAGTACCTGCATACAAGGCGGGCCCGTTCCTTATTTATTTACCTCCAACTAGAGCTAGTACACCAGTTTGCCACAGGCGGCGCTGAACACACAGAACAGATGAGAAAGTCGCGTTAAAAACGAGACTTATAAATCAGCATTTCGACTTTCCATTCTCTATGAATAGAGTTAATCGCATGTGCAAAAGTGTTTTTTGCAAACGCCACACATATACCATTCTCTACCCTGTTTAAATCGACTCATAAAGAACACGAAGAATTGTCTAATTTTTTTCCTGTTGCAGTTGCAATATCTGCAGAGGAATGGATTTTACAATCATCATCCGAGAATAACAAATCGGATGTTTCTTCATTGCACGGGTGCTCTAGTGTCAAAAACAAAACAGTGTTGTCGGTAGTGAACATCGCTAGAGTAGCCTGAAGCATGGAAGAAATATTTTAACGTTGATTTTTCTTCTATGGTTATGTCTGATAAGATCTTCCTCTGTTTCCATGTCACTTTATTTTCTCTATATTTATCTCCCCCCTTCTCTCTCGTCTTCAGTTCTTTATCATTAGCTCTCTCTTTCTTATGTTGTTCTGCAGGCCCCCGTAGCAGAGTGCTTAGGTCATCGCGCTATGACGCCAGTGGTCCCAGGTTCGAATCCCGGCATGGGCATGGATGTTTGCGAGTGTTCATTCATCGATTTCATCCTATCATCACTCATCCCCATCTTCGCAAATTAGCCAAAAGGGGCACAAAAGGGGAAGTAAAATAAAGCGAATTAATCAATCCTATGTTACTCAAACTCTTCTCTTCTCCGTCTGTTCCTCTGAATTTTTATCTCTTTATTTCTTTATCATCTTTCCTGTTTGTTACTCTCCCTGTTTCTCATTCATTTTGACCTTTCTTTTTCATCCATTTTTCTTTGTGCCTTTCCTTCTCTCTTTCTACCTCTCTAATGATCTGTTTTCCTTCAATTTTTCTATATTCCCGTTTCTCTTTTCTTCTATTCTCCCTACTCTCTCCATAGTTTATATTCTTTCATTTACATTTTTCTTTATCATTTTCCCTTTCTCTCTTTCTTCCTGTGTTGCTATAACTCTTCATTTCTCTCTCTTTCTTCCTCTATATATTTTTCTTTCTGTATTCCTGCTTCTCTTCTTTCCTTCCATTCTCCCTTATCTCTCCTCATTTCATCTTACTTTATCTCTATGTTTTGTGTCCTCCTCTCTTTCTCCCTGTGTTGCTCTACATCTTCATTTCTCTCTCTCTTTTTTTTCCCTATCAAGTTTCTTTTCTTTATTCCTGATGCTCTTCTTTTCTTCTACTCTCAGTTTTCATTTTTTACTTTTCTAATTCTTCTTGTTTCTCTCTCTTTCTTTCTTTCTCTCTTGCTTCTTCTGCTTATCTTGTCTATTGCTTTATCCCTATTTCTTGATTTCATTCTTTCCATATTTCCTTTTTATCCCACCTTGTGTGGGCTTCTTGCTTCACTAGAATTGTTGTTGTTAAATCCACTTTATGCACAGAAAGACCAATCGGGACTGGACCTACAGTTTAAAGTGGAATCCGAACCGCAGGGTATCGAACCCGGGATCCCTTGAATACAAGACGACGACGCTACCACTACGCCATCGGGGAGGCCCTTTGCTCAACTAGAAATGATTCTAACATATTATTGTGTTATCGGCCATATGATGAACACGGTAGGAAAACCTTGGTTTTATAGTTGTAAAGATCTTGAAATGCAATTGCTTTAATAAATGGACTAAGAACTGGTCGTGCCATAACTTATCATTATTTATTTAAAATACACTTATTAAGTAGAAGGCTGTATAAGTATTACCTCACAAGAAATGAGACAAAACACACACACACACACACACACACACACACACACATACACACACACACACAAACACACACACACACACAAATACTGACAACCTCCACATCTGCATACGTAAAATACATCAGTAGGTCACAAACTGATGTGGGATAGCTGGAAATAGTACTGAGTAGTTTCTAAATGTGTCGTTAGGTGGCAGCACAATCGAGCTGTGCTCTGTTCCGGGAATCTGTGGAGCAAGGCCGCGCATAACGGTAGAGAAGGCGAGGAATCGAGTGTGCGGAGCAAAGCTTACATCTGGTAGCTGCAGCCGCATTTTCCCCTTCGTGCACCCACTTCCTCTCTCACACGTTCATTGTTCGAGCCCTCTAGACCCGCCTTGAAGGGTCATGGGACCCATAAGCATGGAGGCCGGCAGAATTACTTGTAAGGGTGTGCATCCAGTTTATAATCATAGTTTGTCTAACATAGAGTACTTTCAGAAGCCTCCTTTTACGCTTGCTTAAATAACTTACACATACTTCATTCTAGGAAAGTAAATATGTAATTTGAAAGACTAATTAGTTTAGTCTAACATCTAATTAAAAACACATGCTGAAATTGAAAAACAAAATGTTTTACTCACCGAACTAACGTGACTAATGTGCGCAATGATAGATCACGAATAACAGTATTGTAGAGCTTAGACTACGTACAACATTGGTTGAATTTACATTGTTAAAACAACATGTCTTAGTAATACAGGGTGGCTCAAAATATCACTTAACACCCTCGGTACAAGGCCACTGCAGCGCGCAACATGGAAATGGTGATGATCAATCGTTATCAGGCCAAGAGGGAACCATACTGACGCCACCCGCGTAGTCGGCGTCAGTATGGTCCGTTTATGAACTTCCTTATGAACATAGACATTAGCATTGTTACTGTGAAGGACTTTTAATTCAATGGAAGCGTCACACTGTAATTGTCCGCGACAACCATTCATAATGCGCAGCTCTTCGTGGATGTATCCGATTAAAATCGTGTGCAATGGTATGCGAACTTCTCTCCCTAAACATAACTTTGATCTCGATGCATTACCGATGCGCTAAACAAATTTTAAGGCATTTTTCTAACACCTCGAAAAGGAGAAAATTGGTACAAGAATTCTGTCATAACTTTTTAGTTGTTGAAGATACGTCAAAAAAACCTACACCATTGCATTTCTCGTGAAATTCTAGCCTGATTTCATATATCATATCACCCCCTTCCTATTTAAAATTCTGAAGTTGAATTCAATTTGGCGGACATCAAGATGGGCGCCGACCGCGCGGGTGGCGTCAGTGTGGTTCCCCCTTGGCCTGATAACGATTGGTCATCACCATTTCCATGTTGCGCGCTGCAGTGGCCTTGTACCGAGGGTGTTAAGTGACTTTTTGAGCCACCCTGTATAAATGTAATAGTTTTTTTAATACAAGGTAAATAAATTTTCGAGCCCGACTTCGCGACCAACCAAACAGCCCCTCGGGACCTAGCAGTGAGGCGCGCCCTATAGGTTGAGAGACGATGCTCAGGATTCACTACTTGCGCCGAGATTTGTCTCCGTTCGCTTGCTCTAGAGATTCCCAGGATAGAGTACAGCAGTCGCTAGATGGCAGATGCGCGCATGGGCAGCTCAGTTTAAAATTGCCGACCGTGTTCAAGGACTGTACGTGGAGATGGTACGGGTGGAGGAGATGATTCGAGCTGACAGGCGAGTGACGATAGACAGCATAGACACTGCAATAGGGTGTTCTCATGTTTTAGCCTACAGAATAATGCATGATCGTTTGAATTTACCAGATGTGTGCACACGGTGGCGGCAATGATGTTGAACGTGAAATGTGACCGTGGCTAGGACAACAGTCCAAAAACCTTTATGCGGTAGGTTTCGAGGGACTAATAAAGCGATGTGATAAGTATATCATGTTGGTGGAGATTATGTTGAAAAATAAAACGATTTTTAAGTCAGTATATCTTAGTATTTTTTAAATAAACGTTTTTCTTGTTAAGGAAGCGGTCTTCAATTTTCTTATATTTGGAATTCTTGTCTTCACACTAAAAACAATTGTTAACTCAAGAAACGTTTTATTAATTTTAACTGGTTTGTGCATCAATAACACATTTTTTCATATCTTCGTCATGCTTAACTTTTGGACACTACTGTAGATGCATACAAAGAAGTCACTTAAGAAATATATTTCAACTTTATATACAGGGTGTTTCCGGGCTGATGATACAAACTTTCAGGGATGATGGAGAAGGGCACATACATCAATTTGAGATAAGAAACCCTTGTCCGGAAACGACTTAGTCGAAAGTTATAAGCGAAAATCGGTGTATGAAGATGTAATACTTTATTACCTGCACGAGTTTCACAAGCTGCTACATTCATAACAGATGTTCAAA
The DNA here is from genome assembly GCF_977018435.1 of Lepisma saccharinum. NCBI lineage: Eukaryota > Metazoa > Arthropoda > Insecta > Zygentoma > Lepismatidae > Lepisma > Lepisma saccharinum. Next base: position 22,068,463 of record NC_139244.1, on the reverse strand, counting down.
GTAGCGTCGCACAAAGTTCTGGCACCTGTAGTAGACTGAAGAGGATCTCCTGGCAAGAATTCTCGCTGCATGTTACGTTGTTCGAACGACCAAGGGGTTGTTCCAACGGGTACGCCAGAACTTTGTGCAACGATGTCATGCCTGCAGTGAAGCTGGGGGACGCCACTTTCAACAACTGTTGTGAATGTTGCAGCTTGTAAAACTTGTGCAGGTAATAAAAGTATTACATCTTCATACACCGATTTTTGCTTATAACTTTCGACTAAGTCGTTTCCGGACCAGAGTTCCTTATCTCAAATTTATACATGTGCCCTTCTCCATCATCCCTGAAAGTTTGTATCATCAGCCCGGAAACACCCTGTATAGAATTCAATACCACAAGTTTCTATTTATACAGGTTGTCATTTTAATGGCGCCCACGGACCACAGAAACGTCTAGAGGAGATCAAAACAAACATCTTCTCTCAGTAACATTTTTCTCGTTTGTGCGTCGTTTCGGCGCTACAGTCGTTCAAAAAAGCCCGTTTTGCCGACTGAATGATGGCAACCCAACACAACATTTGATCGGATTTGTGTCATTTCCTGTGGAGAAACAGCGTACGGCAGTGTTGCAAGGAACACACAAATTTTGTGAAAAATTACAGAATACCAACCACATTACAAGCTGTAAAACAAAGCGAGGAACGCATCCAGTAGACCGAACATATAGGGTATCACGACCTACCAGCGCCAGAAGACCAGCAGTCATCCCAGGGGAAGAGGGAAGTGAACCAACTATCGAAAAATGCTAGAAAAACAACGTATTCAGAATGAAGAGTTAATATCGGATTTTGTCTCAGCCTACATGTCAAATATCATCATCATCAACAACAAATTTTATTGGACTTTCAGCTCAAATGTTACTGAGAAAAAATGTTTTGATGTTCTCTATACGTTTCTGTGGTCCGTGGGCGCCATTAAAATGACACCCTGTATATTCAAAATGTATGCTGGGCATAAACAGCCAAATATAAAGCTGATAAGTCCAATAAAATTTGTCGACAATTTCTCTAAAGGAACAGAATATAAAGCTAAGATAAAAGATTAAGAAGTTAAAAAAGAAAAATGTCGATTCGTTATGAACCAGATTTTTTCAGCAGACCCATAGACTGCCAGGGAATGCGGAAATCAAAGAATGAAGAAATACAAGTCGGTCCTACGTGATATGTACAAGAATTTTGGCAGAAAAAGAAGTACTAGGAACGAAGGAGGAAATTTCGATGCGGCAAAAAAATCCAATATTATCAAGTGGACTCTCTCGAAAGCAATCTCGGTGTTGTTGAGGACATCGGATGCGTTCCAATTTCATCTGAACTGCATGAACATACTCAGGCGATGTCTGTCGGTGATATTCTAGGTAGGACACACCCCTGGTTTTAATCGTAGCTAAACACAGGCCCACACAAAAGTAGATGTATCAAGTAAGTATATTTCATGCATTTTTAGATGTATCTATTCATATCTTCAAGCTGTTGATAGACATTTCCATTCCGCCTAATTTTCACTGTACTCCAAAAAGCATATTTTCGATATAGCACAGCGGTAAAGTGTAATATAAAAGACGGATGCACAATACGTAACTGAAATATCAAGTTAATTTATATTAGATGAGTGTTACTCGTTATAATATTATTTGGGATAATAAAATTTGTCATTACACCATTCCGATTGATTGATTTGGTTTATTTTACTTCGCTTTTTCGCCAATTTTGGATAATCGCGAAGATGAGGATGAGAAATTGATGAAGGGACACTCACAAGAATACCCCTGACCAGACCTGGATTCGAACCCAAGACCCCAGGTGTCGTAGCGCACTGTGCTAACCGATCCTCCACAGTGGTCGGCTATACCTTTCCTACGACTGCCATACTGGCACTTACCAAAAATATTTTTTTGTGTTATTTATTATTGATTTTAATCACAAACACGCTATTACTCGTATTATTAAACATCTGTTGCATCTGTTACGCACACGGATACGATACGGGAGCGTGCTGCTTAACTGACTATCGTCGAGAATGTGCGAGACCCAATCTTCATACCCCCTGTATACATTCAAGGTTCCGTGCAATGTGCAGAAGAGGATAGCTTTATCTACACACTCACAATGTTTCTTTCTGGAATTTTCGAAATATACCTGGCTAGCATAAATTCGCGTCTAAGCAAATAGTGGACAAAATTCGAAACAAACTGAAATTGGGCACACGTACTTGAAAATTTTATGGATCTCTCCTGTATGATGTACTAAATACATGAACATCATACCCTATTGTATTAGGGTATTTATATTAATAAATATTTTTAGTCAAGAGGTTGTTATTATAACTATATATTTGGTGGTTAGAGGATATTTCGGGGCGGGAATGAATCAGATCACCCCCCCCCCAGAAATTAATCACTGCGTTGACCTACCATATCTCAGAGAAACAATCGACAGAGCACAAGAGGGGGATGGGGGGCGAACACCCTGGTTGACCAGTCCATTCCCACATCAAAAAGATAAAAGTAAATATAAATGTTCTTCAAGCCAAACTATGCATTTTTGTCTCCCCATTGGATCCATCACTGTACCAGATAAAGTACTTGCTTGAACACTTCCTTCTGAGAACATCGAAAAGTGGATATACATTCAAACCGATTGAAACAACGTGATTGAAATAAATAGTGCTGCCACAAGTCCTTGGTTGCTAAGGAAAGTGAATTTATAGCCCAGTGTTCTTCTTCAAATAGATTTAAATTAGTAATTTTAAGAACTGCGAACGGATCAAGGGACAAATCATTTCTCAATTTATTTTCACATAATTTAGTTCATGCATGCAAGTATAGATGTCACTGTAAATACAAAAATATACTTTATTCAACTGTTTTCTTTTTACAATCAATAAAAAAGTTAAAGAATATTTTTAATTATGTTAATTTTACTTCTACGAATAACAAAGTGCTAATTTTCAAACATTTTGTTTAGTATGTAGATTATGGTTGAACTTGTTTGACGAACAAGTTATAAATTAACCACACTTGTCTTTTTTTACAGAACATAGTCAAACATCAATCCAAATTCTAACATCAAAACACTGTCATCTCGAAAAAAACTAACACCACTCAGATGAGATTTCATTGATTCCATCTTCATTAATACACGTTCCATCACCAGTGGCGGCGATTAGGCGACAAGTTGCACCCCCTTCTTCACTTTTGGCCACATTTGCTCCCGCACTATGCTAAACCTTATCTACCAAGGGAAAGTAAGCTGTCTTTGCCCCCCCCCCCCCGGTTTGGGACCTTGCCCCCCAATAAAATAATCATAAAGAATGAAAAGTGAGATACTTGAACTGCTTGATGGCAGTAATGCACATAACTTGTATATTAATAAAAAAGAACTGATAAAATGAAGGAAATGTATTAAGCAACAAACAAAAAAAGTTGGAAAGGAAATTTTACATTTCGAAAAAAGGTAACGTTTATACAGCTGTAAAAGGGTAAAAAATCATAAATTCACGTGTGGAATTCTAGATCAATGCTTTCAGCAATTGTAGCTTTACAAGGAAGAAATGGGGGGGGGTTCAAATTACCCTCACAAAAAGAAAGAAAAACTGCAACCGGCAACACTGATTAACCAGATTAATTCCCAAATCCGCATCGTGGTGGAGACCTAACAGAAGCCATTGATTTACAGCAACAGCAAACAGCATACTGGGACCTGCAGCAAGCAAACAGGGAGTAAAACACTTTCGTTGATTGTTGTGGGAACAGAACCAGTCCCCGTGTGGGAGTGTTAACACATGTAGCTTTGCATTGAGAGGAGTGATGTGCCTCTACGCGTAAACAAGGATAGTCTACAAGGGTCGTTCAAGGTTGACCAAGACATTCGTGCGTAAAATATTAATGAATCAATGTAGCGCTGCATTACTTCGGCAGGACAGACCATGATTCCTTGCAAGTAACAATGATCCTTTGCGACGCACTTGGCGCATGCGCAGTACTTGGTGGCAAGTAGTGTATCTGTTGCTGTGGAACAGCGGTGTATAATGAAATTTCTCGTGAAAGAGAAGGTGAAACCTGCTGAAATTTGGCGTAGACTGCAAGCACAGTATGGGGAACAAACACTGTCACGGGCAAGAGTGTACGAATGGTGTCATAAGGGTTCCCCTCCACCCAAAAAAAGCAAAGAGCTGCCGTCTACCAGTAAGATCTTGGGAACTGTCTACTGGAACATGAAAGGTGTTATCCACGTTGATTCTTTTGGAGAAGGGTGCTACAGTTAATGCCCAGTACTACTCAACACTGCTTCCCGGTGTTGTCCATGGGGCCGTTCAGAAGAAAAAACCTGGAATGTTGTCGAAACATGTAATTCTTCTCCATCACAATGCCAGGCCACACACAGCCCATTTGACTCAAACAACACTGGCCAACTTGCACTGGGAGGTTTTACCACACAGTCCTTACAGTCCAGATAAGCCCCCAGTGATTTCCACTTGTTTGGGGCTCTTAAAGAGCATTTGGGCAGGATGCACTTCCAGATAGATGAAGAACTCAAGAACGCTGTCCTGCAGTGGTTATGACACCAACCTACTTCTTTCTACGACAAAGGCATCACGGAACTTCCTCAATGATGGCAACCGTGTCTGGACGTTCAGGGGAATACTTTGAAAAACTGACATAGGTTGGTGCTTCTGTGTATGTATATTTCCTGTGTAGAAATAAAAGTCTTGGTCAACCTTGAACGACCCTTGTACATTCTACACGTAGACTATTTTATACACGTAGATTACGTAATCTATGTAAACAACATGGCGAAAGGTGATAACTTAGCAAAGGGCGCCCTGGAATTAAAATAAAATTATAATGCGTATCAGTTGCTGATGTGTGAGGAGAACTTTTCATACACTTTCTTCCAAATTCGAACAATTTCTCACCTAGGAAGAAACCTAATACAGGAAATATTCTAGTGTTTTATGGGAAAAAGACCACTCTAGCCTCACGACTGCCATCTGTTGTTGTTTTTTCCATACTATTTATCTTCTTCCATAGTTGATGATAGAAGAGAAGATAAATTTTGTTTTAAACAGGATTCTTTCATTTCGTTAGAAACCAATGTAGTTGAAAATGTCACTTTCCTTTCATGAAACCCTTGAAAATTAATTTTAACGCACTTTAGATTGTCTACGTAGTCTATGTAAACTACAACCAGTGATGTGCGTCTACGCGTAAATAACGATAGTCTACATTCTACACGTAGACTATTTTATACACGTAGATTATGTAATCTATGTAAACAACATGGCGAAAGGTGATAACTTAGCAAAGGGCGCCGCGGAATTAAAAGAAAATTATACTGCGTATCAGTTGCTGATGTGTAAGGAGAACTTTTCATACTCTTTCTTCGAAATTCGAACAATTTCTCACCTAGGAAGAAACCTAATATAGGAAATATTCTAGTGTTTTATGGGGAAAAGACCACTCTTGCCTCACGACTGCCATCTGTTGTTGTTTTCTGCATACTATTTATTTTCTTCCATAGTTGATAATAGAAGAGATGAGAAATTTTGTTGTAAATAGGATTCTTTTCATTTCGTTAGGAACAAATATAGTTGAAAATGTCACTTTCGTTTCATGAAACCCTTGAAAATTAATTTTAATGCACTTCAGATTGTCTACGTAGTCTACGTAAACAACAACCCAATGTAATCTACGCGTAGATTACGTGTAGACAACGCATGTAGACGTAAACTGATAGTCTACGGCACATCACTGATTGAGAGTCTGTTAGGAACTGCAAGTAGTAATCCGATGTTAAATGCTTATGATGAACGATCAGTCGCTTGAATGACGTACGTTTTATTTTTATAGAAGAGAGGGAGGAGTGCTAGGAAATCCACTTCTTATCTTATGGATCGCGAAAATACACATTATTACTGTTATCATCAGTGGCGATGATTAGGTGCCAAAACTAAACGAGGGGGGTAAGGACAGTTTACTTCTTCTTGATAGGCAAGGCTTAGCATTAAAATGCCAAAATGCGAGGGTTAAAAGTTGAAAAAGTGGGGGCAATTGCCCCCTCGACCTCCCAATAATAATAATTAGTCTTATTGTCATTACTACCGATAACTATCCTCATGGCCAGTGGCGGTGATTAGGGCAGGCGAGGGGGGCAGTTGCCCCCAACACTTTTCGCAAATTTTGCCCCCGCACTGTCTTTGCCCCCTCCCCCCTCAGCTTTGGCACCTTGCCCTCCCGGTCTTGGAACCCAATCGCCGTCACTGCCCATGGCCGATGCCCCAGTCGCCCCTGGTTTATTGTAGCCCTACACTGTGCATATTCGAATGCCCACGAGTGCAATCCCTAATTCCTGTTGGAAACATCAGGAAACATTTGGTGAAAAAGTGTAATGCGATACACTAAATATTTTCCTAACCTGCCAACTAATTCAAATCATTGTTATCCACAAATACTGTGAATTTTGCTAATGTTTTTCGAAGTGTGCTTTAGCTTTCTTTTACTGAAGATTACTTACACAGCGGATATGAATGATTGATTCAATAATGAGTGTAGGTGTGTTTTAAATTAGCGTAAATACAGTTCTGCTAGGAAACTGCAGATGTGCAGTCCAGAAAGAGAAGATGAATAAAAAAGTGAATTTAACAGAGGGAAATTGCCTCTAAATGAAAAAACGCCGAAACAAAGGAGATAAAAATAGGCCAAATAAAATAAATATAAATTCTTGTAGGCACTGAAGAATATATGCGATTAAAAAGGAACAAGGTCAAATGAAAAATTTGACACTGCGAATTGTCAGGTAAATTATAAAAGTTACATCAAGATGGCAATGCTTGCGTGAGTTTCCTCGCTGTTATGTGATTTACCGTACTGAGAGATTAATTACTGTGTGTGCAGAAAATAATATTAGATATTACTAAATTGTTAGGGAAATGACAATATCCATGTTAACATTCTATGGAGATATATGACATAAGAGTGTTCTGTAAAACTATCAAAGCCGGGAAATGCCTGTAACTCGTTTATTCTGTAATTGTTGACATTCGTACTTACTTATTCTGCATTGCGAAAGATTTCGCTTTTTTTTAACGAAATTAGTATCTATTGTCGACATATCGAGTAATTGTTGTTCGTCCTTTTCTCGCTTCCTGAACACGCAAAATGGCGGGCAAATCTTGACTAGCGTTGTGTTTCAAACGGCAAAGCATTGTTTCAACCTTCTTAACAGAAAAATTCCCGCACAGCCCCGAAAACCATTCCCGCATAGCCCCAAAAACCATTCACACATGGCCCCTAAAACAATTCGGGATAGTATGACCATCCACAAATAGCCCCAAAAACCATTCACACATAGCCCCAAAAACCATTCACGATAGCCCCACGCACCATCACGGTAGGTTAGGTTTCTTTAGGTTGGGCAATATAGTAAAAAAAAACTGTGTGTTTGGAAACACTTACCGGGGATTACGTCATCAGATGCTCGCAACATCCGGTTCAAGTACATGGATGGAAAAGCAAGCAACAGCTTTCGTGCATCAGACGGACATTATTATAGAAAAAATACATGATTTAGCGGCCAAATACATTGAAAAATGCGAGAAAACACTTCTACGACCTTCCGAAATTACACAGAAACTCAATTCCTTAAGTACTTTCTCCTGTAAATTTGAAGAAATCCATTTCCCGGCTATGACATTTTTACCGAGTGTTCTTAACACTTCTCAAATGTGTTTGTATCAGATGAAGAAGAATTTATTAACCAAGATGTACATCGTATGGTATATAGAGAGACTGTTCAATTCAAAACAAGCCCCATCGTAGAAACATCATGAGAGTAAATATTGTGAAACATATTTACAATATATTAACGGTAAAATATCCCATACTTTCCCCACCAAGCGCGCAATATGGAAATCGGATTGCCACTAAAAACAATATGCATACAATTATGTACTGGTCAATGTGCAGTCGTGTTTTTAATTTAACGCAGACAACTAAATAGGAAAACATGATGGACACTTATTATAATTAATTTTAAACTCAATTGTTTAATTGCTTGAAATAAAAATTAAGAAGTATCCTGTGCATATCATGATAATCTAAGACTACAATATTTTCAAAATGAGAAACGGGGACTTCGCGGTGAGCCAACGAAAATACAAATCTGAGGGTGAAGTGGAAGAAAATAGATTATAGGCGGGGTAAAATCCCCAGACGATATTGTTGTAATCTATTTCATTCCTATTTTGTCAGCTGCTCTAAACAATTCACGAACTGTTAAACCATGAATCTTTGATTTACTTTGTTTATTTAGGCTAACTGCTATCATGAAGATGAATGATGATTATATGAAACTGACGAACGGACAATTACAAAGTAACACTCATGCCCAGACCAAGGACTCGAACCTGGAATCTTCGATGGTGTTCAGTTTTGAAATAAGACACTGTGCTTGAGACTATACTGTCCCAATGAAATAATCTTTTAAACACCACGAAAATGTTTCGTAATCTAAAATACGAAAAACAAATATGGAATTCAAAGTATACTAACCGACTACTACTGTTGTTCAACACCCCAGAAATACTATATACACGTTGAATTAAGATAATGATGTACATCAGTAGTGAAAATAAAAGAATATGCCCGAATGTGTGTTAACACAAATCGGAATATATCCCAACTGCATCAGAAAGAAACCGGGACAAGGTTTAAAAATCCAAGGAAAGTCCCGAATAAATCGGGTACATACACAAAAATGAAGCGACTTTTTTCGGTATTTCTGAATAACTCTACTCTGCAATGAATATTTACAGGTAATATTTAGGGTAATGCAACTGACCCCCTCCTCCCGGAAAATGTTGTATCATACAGTATGTCCCACATGAAGGGAGTCATAATTTTCACAATCGAACAATAATTTTACGTGATTTTTTAGCGCGAATTTATGCTTTTTATATTATGCAAGTTCAATTTGATGGATAACATTAATATACAAACTGTACTGCATTTACTTTTAATTTTTTATTTTATCTTCAGATATATTTTCCATTGTGTTAGTAAAAAATGATCTACTGTGATTAATGGTTAATCCAGTTTTTGACTCCTCGTATGCAAACTGTATTACTTTTATTATATTTTAACTTTAATTTTACGTTTATTACTTATTTTGCTATTATCACTTTATTTTTCATTTTTTAATTGAATACAATTAATTGTAAAGAAAAATTTAACACTATAGTTATTGGTTAAGTGGAAGAGAAAGCATTAATGCCTTAACTTCGCCATGTAAACGAAGTCGTAAATAAATAAAACTAAGCAATTTAATAATACAGTAGCCGCAATTGATAGTGGCAGGTACATAAGTTTGTATGTGAGAACTATTTTAGTGAACAATTTTCCACCATACTGGTTTCGTTTATCGCGAAAACAATATCTTGGCATTGCCCTTTATCTTTTCTAAGTTATTCACAAAGATGGAAATACACTTTGGGTTGATGTATATGATAGAAACATAAGTGGATAAAGCAAAGATGCAAACAGGGAACTTCCCAAGCAGTGTGGCGAATCCTGCGAACGATAAGTCTCACTCTCGCTTCACAAACAACCCCACTGAACTCCAGTTCTAATCACTGGCTTGTTAAGGAAGACAAAGGTGTGGTGATTGTGCCCACAATAAATATATTGCGGTACCGTACCTGTAAAGTCCATTTCCATGAAAAATGTGTCACCGTGTTTCGTACCTGTACAGTCACTTTTTTCTCGCGACCATAGCTTTCTGTGTCGTTACTCACTTGTTAAATCCAGCAGGAGGCTTAAAAAGAGTTCTATTCACCAGAATATATGTTCCTCCCCTAAGCTTAATTGACATAGTAGACACAGGAACTGAGTTGTAGGGAATATTTCTTAGCGTTTTTTTATAAACATTACTTCCAATAACTGTAAAGAGGAAGAAAGATGTCTCTTAATTTATCTTAATGGATTTTTACGCGAGTTATCAGGCGAAGAATAAAATATTCTATAAATACAACTTCTTTCGGAACATTCGAGCCAGTCAATACACAATGTATACAAATATCTGATAGACAACTAGTTTTTAAAACCTTTCATTGTTAATTCCAGAAGCCCATTAGCCAGACTAGGCAATATATTATAAATCTGAGACAATTATTTTGTAACAGAAATCTACAGTATTTGCCAATTCCCTGCGAGGGTGATTATTCAATGACTGATTATAATCACTATCATAATTGTTAGTCGCTAAATGAACATTACATTGTAGGAAATTACTAAAAATATGCATAAGGATATAAATTAGAGTAAAAGAAAGCGAAAAAAGCAAACAAGGAAGAAAATAATCTGGAATAGCCTTAAATATGAACGAAAAGAAAACATATGCATAGAAATATCTGAAATATGATTCAAGATAACAAAATGTAAGTCCCCATAGAAGTGCCAAATTAATATTGAAAATACATGACAGAATAGTAATAACCATTAAGATCTGACTTGGCCAACTAAAATTTCTAAGATACTAAAAAGTTTCGTTTGTAATCAGGTTCTTATTAAGAGCAGGAGAGAAAAGTACAGTTTATGTTTGAACTTATATGTTAATATTGTGGTTTGTTTTCTATATTTTCTCCCCTTAATAAACAACTTTTCTCTATTAGAAACAGTGATTTAAAATTTGCGAAACCATAATTTTCATCGTTAATAACATGATAATAGTAGTTAACAGTGGCGAAGAGGAGCAAAAGTGGCAAAAAGTGGGGGGCAACTGCCCCCCTCTAATCGCCGCCATTGGTAGTTGATACTTATATCAGGTTCATTTGCCTTTACATTCGCACGATCTGTAATTTACCAACATTCCAACTATTCCCGATAGATGGGAGCTCTTTCGGTAATAAGTAACATACAATTGTGATGCTTAATTTCTAGTGTGATTCTCAGTTATCCACGCATTGACACTCAAATTTTAGTGAACTGTATGCACTTGCTAAGAAAATATTAAGTTTTCTCGATTTAGTGAATTAGACGAGTTAAAACGAGGAAACCACACGGATTCCTTTCACTGATTTTTCTACTTATTTATCTGTCTAACGTGGATTTTGTACAGGTGGGGGTACCTCATAGTGTATGCATAACATTGTGTTATGCTGCTAAGTGTGAAAGGTTGCAGTAGATAGCTGGTTTTAAAACAACGTATGTCGATTGTCACTTTAGTGTGAAATGTCGGGTCTCGCTTATCGCACCAAATTGAAGCACCTTCATCTTCAAGCGACGTATTTCGTCTTCTGACATCAGGCTAAATACTTTCGTTGTTAAGCTTAATGTAGACAATTTAATCTAACAAACCTACAGCTCTTGTCTAGTTTTACGGCGGCCGGCCTACATGCTGGCACGAGAAGTTGGAGCAGGGAAAACACGGCAGACCAAACAGACAACAGCGGTGGCGCCAAGAGTAACGACGTTGCAGGAGGGGGTGCTGCGCGCACCTCGTTCTACGAGCTGATATGGTCGCTTCCCTTGCCAGAATGTAGGCCGCCCACCGTGTGACCAGACAAGAGCTGTAAAGTAACAACGAAAGCATTCCGCGCTTACGCCAGACGACGAAACACGGCGCATGACCAAGAAGGTGTTTGAGTTTGGTGCGATAGGTTAGACAATAGTTTTGCCTGAGATTTACTCTAAGTTGTGTAGAGTTGTAGTATATGCCCTTTGTAAGTTAACGCTCCTGGGTCATACTGGAATTGTCTTGCGAATTAATGCGTGGAACTGGTGGACATTGTCAATGGGGTGACAAGATAATCAACCGCAGTGAAACAGGAAAAGCATGAATATTCAAGAGTGCAGGACGCCACTGAACAAGTCGTATACTTGGAGACAGGTATAAAAAAAACTGTCTGCGTTGATCACCAGCTACATCTAATCTGTAGGACAATATAATACACTAGCCGGCCTTCGTGGCGGAGTGGTTAGCACAGCGCGCTACGACGCCAGGGATCCCGGGTTCGAATCCCGGCCTGGACACGGGCATTGATTCTGATTGTCCCTTCATCAATTTCATCATATCACTGATCCTCATCTTCGCGATTAGCCAAAAGTGTCAATAAAAATCAATCAATATACGACACTATATATCATCTTAAAGTCCACTGACAAACCTTCCCGCGCTTATGGCATCTAGAGAATAATGAAACCCGCGCCAAGTCGTTCTTGTTTTGTACACCTAAAAGTCCAAGTTTCTCTTGAACGCCCCTCGTAATTGTGCATAAAATTGACTTGGAACCAGCTCTTGTGCATTCTTCGAATGTATAGATTTCTTTTTTGCTTTTATTTAGCCATACTACTAAGATACATCTGTTCAAAGGTAAAACTTATTCAATTTCTATTCAAGAAGGGATGTAATTTAGATCGGAGAAGAATTCTCTCTTTCATATAAATTCTCTTTGATTTGTCCTTGTTTGGGAAAGTGGATTGCTTTATTGAAAAAGTTATTTCATCAGGCAGGGGGCATCAGGTCATTGAAGGTGTGAAGTTTCTTCTCAATACATCGTTGGTGGAGCTTCTTAATACAATATATTTGTACTGTTAAGTTAATCATAGGAACAGCAGAAGAAGAAAGGTGAGTGACCACTACCATTTCAGCATTCGCCTGGAGGAACTGAGGGGAAATTACGGAAAAATCTGTCAGGGTGGATGATGTTTGTAATGAAAATATAATTTCTCTTACCCTTTGCTTCCATTATTAAAGGTTCTTCTATTTTAATATTGAGTGGATCATGTTCAACACAGGATGAAGGACAGGCTTTACGAATCAAATGATGTGCTACATGTATATCCCGACTAATTCCAGTTTGTACACGGTATCCAAAAATTCAGAGACTTTCAACGTACGTAACATTTGAACAAAAAGCGATAGAGACATTAAACCAACACTGTTATTAACTTTGTCTCTGTTGATATTTTGCAAACATTAAACAAGAAACTAACACCTTTTATTTTTGTACGATAAATTTCAACTCTTTTTATTTCATCTGGGCACTGATTGAATAACAGCCAGATGTCGAGCACACCTGGTACTGCCCTCTGACACGACCAATGTTGCCAGCGCACCTTGTAATTCCGAAACAACAGGCTTTTTAATGAATATATGATAATTTACCCAATAAGCCGTCTGTAATGCATGAACTTTTATCAGATCGATAATACCCACAGAGACCATCGAAACATATCGAAAATTATTGCGACACAACAGCTCTCTTTCATTCATCTTTGTTTTACTTCGTACATTTTTTCTATACACCTTAGTAACTTTTTTCCGCACACTGAACGTTGATGTAGAGCATGATTTTCTTGTTTATTGTTCAATAAATATCCACGCCGACAAAGTTAATACCCAGTGTAAGTTTCATATCTCTATTGCTTTTTGAAAAAAAGTTAAGTATGCTCAAAATCTCGGTTGCGTGACTTTTTGGACACCCTGCAGGATATATATATATATATATATATATATATATATATATATATATATATACACACACATACATACATACATACATACATACATACATACATACATACACACACGCACACACACACACATATATACAGGGTGATTGGTAATTCGACCTATTCCTGGAAAGGGGTAATTGTGAAAAAAACTACTACACCCTGGGCACCTTATCGACATGTTGCTAACAGCTGACGAATGAATGACTACTGGGAAAAAAAGTCATGCCCAAAATTCCCATACCCACAGAAAGAAACAGTCATTGGAGCACACGTCATGAAGAAATTTGGAAATTATCGTTTAAATCGAAGAGGATTACTAAAAAAAATGGTAACACACTTAGCGTAAAAATTACGAAAAAATCTTCCTCGTTTCATAAGCTCTCCAAAACGATACAAATGTTGTCAACTGGCACACGGGTTGGGGGTAAAATCTGAATAAAAAGCGGAGAAGGCGCGTTGTAGACCTCTTTGTAAAGTGAAAAGAAGTTGTCGGTTGTGAGAAATAAAGAAAAAAAAATGAGTGAAATAATGTTATTTACCATTCTCATGATTCCAGGTTGCCAGAATTAACTGTTACGAAAACTACAAATCCTGTTTAAATTGCTTCCCCGGTTACGTATGCAAGCACGCAGTCTGCGGCGTACTTCAGACACAGTCACTCGCGTTGACACTCAAGTCTCTTATGTATTGGGCGGCTGTCACAATTCTCTCTCTCAGCTCTTCTTGGGAATCCACTGGTGTACTGTAGACTAACTCTTTCATGTGACCCCAAATGTAAAAGTCGCATGGCGTCAAATCCGGAATCCTCGCCGGCCAGGGGGTCGGGCCGCCTCGACCAATCCATCGCATGGGACAATTGTCGTCCAGCCACTGTGGCACACCCCGGAAATAGTGAGATGGGCAGCCTTCATGTTGGTAAATCATACCCCTTTTTGTGGCGATCAGCACGTCCTCCAGCAGCGACGTCAATTCTTCCCTTAGTTTTCGTAGGTAATGCCGTCTAGGTTTTGTGGCAGATAGAATGGCCCCAACACATGATTGTGGATGATTCCCATTTAGTGAGAATTTTCTCTAGTGAGCCTTTTCTTTAGATTTTCTGGGGTTATGACCCTTAGAGGCCCAAAAGTGCGCAATATGAAAATTCGTAATACCATCGCGGTCGAATTTGGATTCGTCCGTCCACAGAATTCTTGTCAGATGATGGGGGTCTACAACGTGCCTTGTCCGCTTTTTATTCAGATTTTTCCCCCAACCCGTGTGCCAGTTGACAACATTTGTATCGTTTTGGAGAGCTTATGAAACGAGGAAGTTTTTTCCGTAATTTTTACGCTAAGTGTGTTATCATTTTTTTGAGTAATCCTCTTCGATTTAAACGATAATTTCCAAATTTCTTCATGACGTGTGCTCCAATGACTGTTTCTTTCTGTGGGTATGGGAATTTTGGGCATGATTTTTTTCCCAGTAGTCACTCATTCGTCAGCTGTTAGTAACGTGTCGATTAAGTGCCCAGGGTGTAATAGTTTGTTAACAATTAGTATTTTTTTGGTCGCAAGTCGGAATATGTCACGAAAATCTACAAACTGCAATAACTCGAAACCCATTGATTTCCGACCCCCGGTGCTTAGGGTCAAATTTGTTGCAAATGTGCTCTATTCCTTTCCAGGAATAGGTAGATTTACCAATCACCCTGTATATATATATATTATATACAAAGAGCTCCATTTTGTTAATTTCTGTCTTGGACGTAGAGGTTAAGGTTTAATTTGACCTTTGTTCTGCTAGAGAGAAGATTGTTTCGAAAATTACAGAATATTACAAATTCTTAAAAAAATATATAGTTCTATGTTCAGAATTCCTTGTAGAGTTTTCAAGCATATATTCGTGTGCGTGTGTATAAACCCAGTACAGTAACAGTCCAAACAATTGAACATCAAAATAAACTAGCAAAGTTTTTTTTTTTTTAGTTTTTTAAATAATTATGAGTATATAACCACTGGTATATTTAAACTGTATGGGAAAATTAGTGTCTTAAAAAACAGATTTTCACTCGCCTCCTCTACTAAATTGGAAACAAGCTGCCAACCCCCCCCCCCCCCCCCCGATCGTATTACATTTTCTATTAAAAGCCTTGATGGATGTTGCTGTAAATAAAGCTCCAATTGTTTTCTCGAAATTGTGTATCACATTATGCTATGCATTTCCCCAGTCAGCCCCGACCGTGGATATCAACCTCCTTTGTCCCTGAGATAGACATCGCTCTTTTATGTTTTAACCATGCGTTAACGCACACAAGGCTCGTTGAAAAGCACATGGTTTGGCTTCATCGTAAATGTGTTACGCGCGAACAACGATGCGTATGAATTCACATGATACAATGTGGATGAGGGGTGGTGGAGGAAAAGTAGATTGATACCGAACTTTGGCGCATCGGCGTTTCTGTTAAAATAGCACGTACACCCAACGGCGAAAGAAACAGTAGGCGAATTCTCCACCACCATTTTCATTCGGTTTGAATTACACAATGTGTTGACAATGAATTGAAATAATTAAGTCAATAAGCAGAGAACAATGCCTGCTTCGAACCAACATAGTTTTATTCCTTAAAACAACACAGGATGTAGTATTAAAAATTAATGTAAATAGTGGTGGACAATTTGCCTACCATTATCTTAGCCGTTGACTGTACAGGGTGGCTCAAAAAGTCACTTAACACCCTCGGTACAAGGCCACTGCAGCGCGCAACGTGGAAATGGTGATGACCAATCGTTGCCAGACTAAGGGGGAACCACATTGACGCCACCCGCATGGTCAGCCGCCATCTTGATGTCCGCCATCTTGAATTCAACTTCAGAATTTTAAATGGGAAGGGGGTGATATGATATATCAAATCAGGCTAGAATTTCACGAGAAATGCAGTGGTGAAGGTTTTTTCAACGTATCTTTAACCAGTAAAAGGTTATGACTGAATTCTTGTACCAATTTGCTCCTTTTCGAGGTGTTAGAAAAATGCCTTAAAATTTGTTTAGCGCATCGGTAATGCATTGAGATCAAAGTGATGTCTAGGGAGAGACGTCCGCATGCCATTGCACAAGATTTTAATCGGATACATCCACGAAGAGCTGCGCATTATGAATGGTTGTCGCGAACAATTTACAGTGTGACGCTTCCATTGAATTAAAAGTCCTTCACAGTGGCAAGGCTAATGTTTATGTTCATAATGTTTATGTCATCTGATAAAATAACTTTGGACAGAAACTCCTTCACAACGTTCCCATAGTGTTCTGGTGTTGCTCCCTATTGAAAAAAACCTCTGTAAAAAGTACGTTATTCCATAAGCAAGGATGAAAAAACCTGTTTATTTAACAAATCCAAGTAGCCCTAAGCATTTAAGGTTCCGTTGATGTAAAATTGACTAGCCAGTCGTGTTCCACACAGCACGACACACCATTAACGTACCAGCACTAACCATTCAGCTTTGATCTGTCGAAAATGGGTTATCAGATAAAAATCATCGAATATTCTGTTTATGAACTTCCTTATGAACATAAACATTAGCCTTGTCACTGTGAAGGACTTTTCATTTAATGGAAGCGTCACACTGCAATTGTTCGTGACAACCATTCATAATTCACAGCTCTTCATGGATGTATACGATTAAAATCTTGTGCAATGGCATGCGAACTTCTCTCCCTAGACGTCACTTTGATCTCGATACATTACCGATGCGCTAAACAAATTTTAAGGCATTTTTCTAACACCTCGAAAAGGAGCAGATTGGTACAAGAATTCAGTCATAACTTTTTACTGGTTAAAGATACGTCGAAAAAACCTTCACCACTGCATTTCTCGTAAACTTCTAGCCTGATTTGATATATCATATCACCTCCTTCCCATTTAAAATTCTAAAGTTGAATTCAAGATGGCGGACATCAAGATGGTCGCCGATCGCGTGGGTGGCCTCAATGTGATTCCCCCTTGGCCTGATAACGATTGGTCATCACCATTTCCATGTTGCAAGCTGCAGTGGTCTTGTATCGGGGATGTTAAGTGACTTTTTGATCCATCCTGTACACTGGGATCCATGAGTATTATCGTGCAAATTGTCCATAACTATTTTCATTAATTTTCCTCTTACATCCTATGTGTTTTTAAGGGATGGATTTTTATGTATGCTGGTGCAGAAGTTGTGAAAAGCTTGTTTTGAGTTTTCTATTAATTCTCTATTAATTCTTGGGTGAAATAAAATGCATGAACATGGTGATGGACAATTTGCACGGTAATACTCATGGATCCCCCTGTACCACACATACACACGGTGATCGAATTGGGTCGGTATGGCATATCGGTAGTAAATTAAGATGTCAAAAATCCAAATTTTGCACTTATTTGTTGGAGCTGAAAGCACAAGTAGCTAGCTATAAGTGGCCAACAATATAGTTGATTGATTGACTTTGTGTTTAAAGTCCACATTATGCACATTAAGGGTAATCGGGACTGGACCTACAGTTTAAAGTGGGATCCGAATCCCTTGTGCCTCCACCGGGTATCGAACCCGGGACACCTTGATTACAAGGCGTTGAAGTTGCCACTACGTCATCGTGAAAGCCCTCCAACAATGTACTCTCCATTTCTCTCTCTTTCTTGCACGTTTCAGTTGTACCGTACAGTACTCTGCACTCTTACCCCAACTCCACAGTCCACGGCCGAGCACTCCTTGTCGATCATGCGTCATGAGAAACGCAACAATAGCTTTAAAAATTACTAAAATAGCAATGTAAATAAGTGCTGATAAAGTAAACTTTGCTCTTTTCATAGGTCATTAACTGTTTATTCCCTTAACAATTATTTGGTTTGATTCATCAAAATTATTTAAAATGTTATGTGCAAAATGTCACGTGGTATATCCGGTTACTTATCGTAACTCCCCACGCGCATTTTCAGTCTTGATCTCAATTCTTGTGGTCGTAGATTGAAGTGTAAATACAAACGATTTAGAAACACTAAGTTGCTGACCAAGACAGTTTATTAAGATATTACACTTGACAGGTAGCTAGTTTAGTTCTTCGTCTGAGGAAGACCCTGATACAGGGTTGAAACGTTACCTGTTAAGTGTTTCTTTATCTTAATAAACTGCCTTGGTCAGCAACTTAGTGTTTTTAATATGGAAACAGGGCTTAATTATATTACAAACGATTTAGGTAGTGATTGTGCTGCATAAATGTTTGTTTTTCGTCCAGTTGCTGTCACGGGTTGACTTGTGCGACGTATTTATTTTCCGTGAGTTTCACAAGTGAAAATTGAGTTTAGATTTGTGTATAAAACGGACACTTTCCAACAATCGCGATGCAACTGAAGTTGAACTTCCAAGCGCAAAAAACGCAAGTACTGAAAAAAATTCTGTCTCCATTTGCGGTGAACAGGCTTCATGCGTGGCAAACATAAAGAAGGAGCGCAATTTGTGGTGAAAAGAAAGAGAAAGAGAAAGAAAGAGAGAGAGAGAGAGAGAGAGAGAGAGAGAGAGAGAGAGAGAGAGAGAGAGAGAGAGAGAGAGAGAGAGAGAAATAAAGAGAAAGAGAATCGATGTATTATTTAAGAAATTACAAAAAAAATAAGGTTTGTATCAAAAGATAGGTCTGTGCGTACGAGCATACCAGCAGTATTAGTAGTACAGGAGCACCGGTTCAACGCCCGAAAATGAGGCTCGGTGAGGCTCGCCTTAATGGATTTCTCTCGTAAGGCATGAGCCTCATTTTCTCGCAGTGTTGCCAGCTCACCCCAAGAATATTTCACCATGTGATATTTTACAGGCGAAGCTAACCTACAAATGGGAGTTGGCAACACTGGCAACATCAATTGCGGTTCAGTGTTGCCAACTCACCTCAAGAATATTTCACCATGTGATATTTTACAGGCGAAGCTAACTTACAGAGTAGTGGGGGAAAGAGAGTTCACCAACCGAAAATGGCGCTCGGTGGCGCTCGCAGTGTTGCCAACTCCTCACTCGAAAAAATCACCAAGGTTTTTGTTTTTGGGTATAACCTAACCTCAAGCAAGGAGCTGGCAACGCTTGAGGCTTTCTCGCAGTGTTGCCAACTCACCCCAAGAATATTTCACCATGTGATATTTTACAAGCGAAGCTAACCTACAAATGGGAGTTGGCAACACTGATTAGTGGAGGTGCACGGGTTCTGCAACATCAATTGGCGATCAGTGTTGCCAACTCACCTCAAGAATATTTCACCATGTGATATTTTACAGGCGAAGCTAACCTACAAATGGGAGTTGGCAATACTGGCTAGTGGAGGTAGCCGGGTTCACCAGCATTAATTGGCGATCAGTGTTGCCAACTCACCTCAAGAATATTTCACTATGTGATATTTGACAGGCGAAGCTAACCTACGAATGGGAGTTAGCAACACTAGCAACATCAATTGCGGTTCAGTGTTGCCAACTCACCCCAAAAATATTTCACCATGTGATATTTTACAAGCGAAGCTAACCTACGAATAAGAGTTAGCAACACTGATTAGTGTAATCAGCTCAGTTGAGCGCCATCAATTGGCGATCAGTGTTGCCAACTCACCCCAAGAATATTTCACCATATGATATTTTACAAGCAAAGATAACCTACGAATGGGAGTTGGCAACATTGACTAGTGGAGGTGCACGGGTTGAGTGCCATCAATTGGCGATCAGTGTTGCCAACTCACCCCAAGAATATTTCACCATATGATATTTTACAAGCAAAGATAACCTACAAATAGAAGTTGACAACACTGGTAACATCAATTGCGATTCAATGTTGCCAACTCACCTGAAGAATATTTCACCATGTGATATTTTACAGGCGAAGCTAACCTACAAATAGAAGTTGACAACACTGGTAACATCAATTGCGGTTCAATGTTGCCAACTTACCTGAAGAATATTTCATCATGTGATATTTTACAGGCGAAGCTAACCTACAAATGGGAGTTGGCAACACTGACTAATAGAAGTGGCCGGGGTTGCGTCCGAATCAGCAGCAGATGTCACCTAGAGCGCTGTTCCATCCGGGACTCAGCCAATCTCTGTTGTCCGAATTTGCGGTAGACGTGGAGTCGGAGGGAAGAGCAGAGAGGCGCGACAGATGCACGCTTGAACTCGCTGTGACGCTGCGCTTGGCAGCCATATTCTAACTTTCACTTTGTACAGACAACATTTACTGATTAGAGGATGTAAAACTCAGTTATATTTTAATATTTTTTCGATACTGAATGCAGAAAACGTAAATGATGAAATAGCGTGTTATATTTTTAATGTGAGTAGTTAGGTGGAAATCATTGTCATGTTTGTTTGCGCCCCCAGAGCGCGGTGGGTGAAGTTCGGGCTGACACCTGGCGGGAAAAGTGACAGCCGTACTACAAGGGGACATGCAGATTCGGACGACTTGGACGCGACTTCGAGTGCACGCGAGAGCAACGGGGAAGAATGGGATGGAGCGCTTGCCAATCCGGACACGGCTTTTGTAAACCTCTCTCGGGAACGATGTGCCACACACGCGCGCGCGCGCCTATCGGTAGATTACGTTTCGCGTATTTATTCGTTGCGCTGACACAGCGTGATGAGTAAATAATGCATTTTCTTATTTTTGAAGTACGAATGCACTTTATCGTAATCTTCCAAGTCCCGGGGACACTAATGTTTGTATATCGTGACTTTTGTAAACCTCTCTCGGGAACGATGTGCCACACACACACGTGCACGCGCTGGCGCCTCTTATTATTTCTGTATTATGGCGCAAACACATCTAGAAAAACTACAATTTTGCTCCCTCTCCTCTCTGCGTGTGCTATCAACAATACGTAAGCCTTGGGACGACGAAAATTACACAACGGTAAGCCTCGTCAATACACCTACCCCGCAACATCTGGAGCGTGCAAATACATAAATAGCGGGTCGCTTGGGTGTATACAATTTGTTTTATTTATATTTTGTTTCAAAGCAAGCGAGATAACCGGAGCATGCAGGCACACAACAGCGAGCTGGGATGGAAGATCATCAGCATATCCGGAGCGTGCAGGTACATAATAGCGAGCTGCTTGGGCGTTAGCGTGGCTTCGCCGGATGCAATACACACGATGCTTAGATTACAACAGGTTGTTAACATTAGCTTTGGGGAAGAATATTCTAGAGAAGATTGTCTCAGAACATTTTCATAGTTTCACACTTCTATTAAATTGGTAGAAAAAATATATTAGTGGGCAATAAAATCTGAAGAAGATTTGTGTCTAGCAAAAATAAGCTAAATAGAATTACACATGCATACAATATTTATTTTTTTCTATCTACAATCATATTTTTCTTATATATTTTTTCAATTTTTTTATAGGGTTGATTAAAGCACATATTTGAAGAAGACAACGCTCTACCACCAACCGATCACATATAAATAAACATACCCAAAAAAAATGCGCTCCATGAAAAGTTGCCCTGTGTGCAAAACAGCCATATCAAGCAAAAATTTTGCAAGACATTGTCGCACCTGCGTGCCAAGCAAGCATTTGGCTGCCACCGAACTGTGTTCCGGATGCAATAAATACATTACAATTGCGTATGTCAAGAAGCATAAGCTTACTTGTCTAAGCAAAAATACATCTGGGGCCCAGCCTTCGACCTCCACCAAGAGGAAGGCAGAAGCAGCCTCCATCAATGCACCACCTGCTAAACGCGTCAAGCCTGCGATAAAAGCAGACCGGTCTGCTTTCGGTGGAATATTAGGAGATTACGTTCAATTGTCGGATGGCTCTTGCGATGTTCGTAGCTTTTTAGAGGAGAAGCGAGCAGAAATAGTTTCTATTTTTAGTAATGCACTGGCTACGCACTCCTCCACTAAATTCTACGCATCGCTTCGTTGCTGGTACAAAAAACCGTCTGATGAAATTTACAGCTTCTGCCACAACACCAAGGCGAAGATGCTGCATCTGGCGGATGTCGACAACCTCGAGGTCATCTACAACAAGTTTGTCGAGGAGCTGCTGGCAAAGCAAGAAGAACATGAAGCTAAGGGCTCGGGAGGTTCGCTGTGTGGGGAGCCTCACGAACTGCGCGTCAAACTTTCCAAGTTTGTGTCTTTCTCCGCCTCCAGCTACGTCCCCTTACCAGAAGCAATTGAGGCAAAGAAGGCTGTCCTGAACATTCAGAACAGTGACGCCAAGTGCTTTCTCTGGTCGGTGCTTGCAGCATTACACTCTGTTCACTGGAAAAACCATCCACACCGAGTTAACCACTACCTACCCTACGAGCCAGAACTGGAAGATGCCATTGCTGGGATTGACTACCCGGTGGAGGTCTCGGACATTCGCAAGTTCGAGGCCCGTACACACAACCCTCGGTTGGCCATCAATGTTTATGGCCTCATCGACAAAAAAGTGGTGTACCCTATCCGGGTGAGCGACGTAGAGGACAATGATGCTCGAGAAATCCATCTCCTACTCATCAAGAACAAGGCCCACCACCATTACACCCTCATCCGCTCCCTCTCTCGGCTTGTTTCGAGCCAGCTGAGCAAAGACGAACACCACATAGAAGTTTGTCCCAGGTGCTTGTCTAAATTTCGTAATCAAAAACAGCAGGATTACCAGCGCATCAGAGGTCCCAACATCGCTGCCGAGAAGCTCGCTAACCACAAGCTCTACTGCAAAGCCAACGAACCGGGGCTGGCAGACTTGCCCAAACCTGGCACCGTGGAGCGTTTCCACATGCACGGCGCCATGGTGGAGCACCCTGCTATCATCATCGCGGATTTCGAGGCCTTCCTCAAACCCCTGTCCACTTGCGATCCCGATCCCGAAGTTTCCTCCACTACCCCTTACCAACTCCACGAGGCATCCAGTTTCGCATACGTTGTGGTACGACGAGACCAACACATCGCCCCCGAGCCCTACGTGTACCGTGGTCTCGACGCAGCCAAACACTTCCTCGAGAGGATGGTTGTCGAGGCTATCGAGATAGGGAAGGTGCTGTTGACCCCCAAGTCTATGCTCCCACTGTCCCCCGACGATCAACATAGACACGACGAGGCCATCGCTTGCCCTGTCTGCGTCGAGGAGTACACCGCCAACAACTGTAAAGTCCGACACCACGATCACTTTAACGGTAGGTATGTTGGTCCTTGGTGCAACGACTGCAACCGCTTGGCTCGGGACCCGCGCTTCATCCCTGTGTTTTTTCACAATGGCTCGGGGTACGACTTTCACCACCTGATCAAGCATCTTGGGTACGACAACGAGCGAATCAACGTCCTGGCGCAGAACGAGGAGCGTTACATCAGTGTGAGCAAATGGGTTCGAATCCCAGAATCCGACTCTACCGTCGAACTTCGCTTCCTCGACTCCCTGAGGTTCCTCCCGGCCAGCCTCGATGCTCTCGCGGGGAAGCTTAGCGACGAGAAAATGCTCATCACCTCTGCGAATTTTCCGAACTTGGACGCCAGTCTCTTCAGGCGTAAGGGGGTCTACCCCTACGAATACGTCACCGACTCTACCAAGTTTGCGGAGACGTCGCTTCCTCCTCGAGCAAACTTCTATAGCAAACTGCGAGGCTCGGGCATCTCTGAGGATGACTATAACCATGCTCAGTCCATGTGGCGCGAGCTGGATTGCCAAAATCTCGGAGACTACCACGACGCCTACCTCAGACTTGATGTGACGCTCCTCGCCGACGTGATCCAGGTGTTTCGTGCAACTGCGAAGACCATCTACCACCTGGATCCCGCCTACTTCTATAGTCTCCCCGGACTGGCATGGTCAGCCATGTTTCTGGTGACGAAAATTGAGCTGGAGCTTCTTTCGGACGTAGACATGATGCTGTTTGTGGAACGTGCCGTGCGGGGTGGAATGGTTCAGGTGTCGCAGCGACACTCGCATGCCAACAACCATCACATGGCCACCGGTTACGACCCCTCACAACCGTCCAGCTACATCATGTACACGGACGTTAATAACCTCTACGGACACTCCATGATGCAGCCACTCCCTTTTAGAGGTTTCGAGTGGGCTGATCCCTCCAACTTCGACGTTGAAGGTTTCAACGATGAGGAATGCGGATTTTTTGCCGAGGTGGACCTCGAGTTCTCCGAGAAGCTGCAGGATTTGTTCTGCGATCTTCCCCCTGCACCCGAGTTCAAGTGTCCACCCGATTCCAACCAGAAGAAGCTCGTCATGGACTTCGAGCCCAAAGAGCGTTATGTCCTGCACTACCAAAACCTCCGGTGGTTGATGAAGCAAGGGGTTACCGTCCGCACAGTACATCAAGTTTTGATGTTCGAGCATTCTCAATGGTTGAGGTCATACATCGAGCTCAACACCAAACATCGTACAGTCGCCACTTCTGATTTCGATCGCGATTTCTTCAAGTTAATGAACAATGCGGTGTTTGGGAAAACTATGGAGAATGTGCGAAATCATGTAGATGTGAGGCTAATATCAAACAAAGTACAATGTCGCAGGCTCGTAGCAAACCCGTTATTTAAATCGAGGACTATTTATAATGAGCAGCTTGCTCTAGTGCATATGAGGAAGAACAAGGTGATGCTCAACAAGCCAATTTATGTTGGTGCCTCAGTATTAGACCTGAGCAAACTGCACATGTTTCAAATATATTATGGGATACTACGCCAGCACTATAACGACAATATCAACCTACTCTACACGGACACAGATAGTTTGATGTACCACGTCCACTCACCCGATGCGTACAGGGATATAGCCACGGTACCAGCTTTTGTGAACCTCTTTGACACGTCAGGCTATCCCCAGCCAAACCGATACAAAATCCCGACTTCCAACAAGAAGAAGCCTGGCAAACTCAAAGACGAGAAGAACGGTGATATAATTCTCGAGTTTGCAGGTCTTCGCGCCAAGGCCTATACCATCAAAGCTGAGGGCAGCGTTACCAAGAAGGCCAAGGGTGTCGGCAGACAGGTGGTTCGGGAGCATCTCACATTCGAGGACTTCGTGGATTGCCTCAAGACCAGGTCGTCGGTTCTAAGAGCAGAACAGCGCATCCAGAGCGTCGACCATGTGTTGACCACCAACCAGGTGAGAAAGGTTGCCCTGGACGCACGCGACGACAAGAGGTGCGTTCTCCAATGTGGAATCCACACACTGCCGTGGGGGCACTATCGCTTAGCAGAAAGCAAAACCTGCAACATATGCCCATCTTCAACAGAAGATTCATAAAAAAAAAAACAAAAAAAAAAAAAAACATTTTGTTAGTCATTACAAAAAAAAAAAAAAAAAAACACTGACTGTTATTACAAAAAACTTTGACCGTATTTTAAATAACCAGCATACCTATGAATCTCTTTGGTTTCCGAAAACAAACCAACATGGAGACTGTACACCGCGCGACGACAGATCATGAATTTCTACCTTCCATGTTAACTAAACTCAACGGTCTACTGATTGTTCACCTTAACAGCATTTGGACGAAATTGGATGACGATGTGGGCAAGATGTTTTACGTCTTCAACAACAATTTACATTTTTACAAAATTCCAATCGATGGAAAACTTCAAATCACCGTGAATCCGGAAAACGTAGGCGAAATCAAAATATCTACCGGCAAGAACATTTTTCGAATCAAGCACGACAAGATGCTTTCTAACATTACGTACGATGTTTCTGCAGGAGATTGTTTATACGTTGAACTCCTAGGAGATTACGACAAACTTATTCCTCTCTTCGTAGAATTACGAATCGTCTATCCTATTATAAATAACCGTTAACCAAAATGCCTAACGATATTTTCGGCCACACCAAACGTGTAGACCACGCAGAAGAGATTCTCATGTTGGATGTCAGAATTAAAAAGTTGAGGAGCGATTTGATCGCTTTGCAGGAGACCTTAAACAAAAGTTTAGAGTCGGAGATTGCTACGCTCCAAACGCAATGTCTGGACCCCATTCTGAAAATCGATTCCGAACTGAAAACGCTCATAAAAAATTATGTCGACGTACCTTCTTACGACAACGTTCAAAATATACAGTTGAGCGTGGATAAGCTTCAAAATGATTTGGCCAAATTACAACAATTTCAATCGAAAAATGAAGATTTGGAAAAATTGAAACTCGAAATCGAAGAACGAACTTCCGCAATCGAAAAGAATTTCTCTGAACTTCAAACCGTCGTGAAGGATATTGATGTAGAACGCTTGCATGTTGTTGTTTCCAAATTACAAGAAGAATTCGCCAGCACGTTGGAAGAAATTAAATCCAAGTTACAGACTTTGGAAGATACCATGACGAACCTACCATCGTCAGACGAACTGCAGGTCATCGGCAAAAGCGTCGCGAACATAAAAATTCAATTGGAGGCTTATCAAGATTTCGAACATATTCAAACCACCATCGCTACGCTTCAGGCGTCTCTGGAGTTGATCAACGAAGAAATTAAAAATATTCACGCTGAAGCAAGTGCGTTGACGAGCATACAAGACACGTTGAGCACGGTTCAGCAGAAGATCGAATATTTAGAAAATTTGAACGTCGAATCGAACCTTGCTCATTTTCATCACGTACTGGACAACATACAGGGTGACTTGGAATCGTTACGGACGAGCGTACCTTCGAGCGAAGATTTGGAAAAATTGAAAACGGCGGTGACGGCACTATCCGATTCGAGCGACATCAAAAGTTCGTTGAGCGATCTCGAGAGTAGGGTTGCCAATCTCCCCACCTCCAAAGAATTGCACGCTTTGAAAAGAAGCATATCACGTATGCTGAAACGACTGGAAACGGAAACGGCGAACGTGGAACAGATTCGAGACGAACTTACTTCGCTGGTGTCGACGCTGCCCACTTCGCAGAGCGTCGCCGACCTTCACACGCAGTTTACCGAAATGCGAAGCATCGTGAACGATCTTACCGAGAAGAGCTCGAAATTGAATCAAGTCGAGAACCTTCAGAACATCGTCGTCAACATCAGAGATCAAGTTGGAGTGCTGGAATCCACGCAGGAATCGACGCTGGCCTCTTTCGGTGCCAAGTTGCAAGAACTCAACGAAAGCTACAAGCAGTTGAACGTGGAAGTGAAAATCAAACCGTCATTTTCTACCGTAACAGATACTATAGTCGAATATTTGTTGCCCGTACAAAATACACTGGGACAGCTTCACAGCAACCTCGTTAGCGTCGATACTAAATTCGCTAAACTGCATTCTCTGCAAGCCATTGAAATTAACAGCGTTCCCAATCAGCAGAGAATCTCCACGTTCGTCGAAGGTAACAAACTGTACATGTTGCATCCTTATCATCCGTACTACAAGTTTCTCCTCGATGGCACGATTCAGGTAAACGAATTTTCGTACTGGTCTCACGGCAGAAAAGCTAGCGTTCCCACCATGACCTTGATATCGAATCGTGGTGTCCAGAAAGCAGGAAACATTCCTCTGGCACGTTGGAACGAAACGCGCAACATATATGAAATACACGAAGACGAAGATCTCACCGTTTTTGACGTGAGTGCCGGCGATAAGCTGATCATTCAAAACACGAGCGAAGTGCCACCCTCTTTGAATCCCATCACGCTGGTGCTTCTCTTCAAACGTAATCTCTAAAAAAAATGTCTAGGCAAGCTATTGTCGAAGAATTGCATAAACCTGCACGCCGCAACTACGAGCGTTTAGCTGTGGTAACCAAGGGAATCGATGACCTCTGGCAAAGTGACCTCGTGGAGATGAGTAGCGGCAATCTAAAAAATGTGCATAAATTGAACAAGGGCAACAAGTACCTCCTCACCGTCATAGACACGTTTTCGAAATTCGCATGGGCTCTACCTTTGAAAGCCAAAACAGGAACGTGCGTCACGGAAGCATTCAAGACAATTTTTCGCGAAAGCGACAGACAACCTCGGTTTTTGCAAACGGACAAGGGGAAGGAATTTTACAATGCCGTATTCCAAAAGTTTATTCGGAAACACGACATTCGACATTATTCAACCTTCAGTCACATCAAAGCCAGCATCGTGGAAAGATTTAATCGAACCTTGAAAACACACATGTGGAAACGATTCACGCTTCGAGGAAATTACAAATGGGTCGACATACTGCCGGAACTCGTCGACACCTATAATAATACAGTACACAGAACGATAGGCATGAAGCCAGCTGACGTTACGAAATCTGACGAGCAGCGTTTAATTTCTACAGTTTACTGTCCAAAGTACACTCCCACGACTACCAAGAAATCAAAATTCAAAATTGGAGACCAGGTGAGGATCAGCAAATTCAAACGCACCTTCGAGAAGGGGTTCACAAAAAATTGGAGCACGGAACTTTTTACGGTGGTTCGAGTTTTACCCGGAAACCGACACACGTATATAATAAAAGATAGTAGTGGCGAGATTTTGAAAGGAAGATTTTACGAAGAGGAACTCTCTAAAACAAAACATCCCGACACGTACCTCATCGAGAAAGTATTGCGTAGAAAAGGCAACAAACTGTTTGTCAAATGGCTGGGGCTTCCGGAAAAAAGTTGGATCAACGCGAACGAAGTGATCTTGTGAGTACGTGGAACGTGGTGAAACGTCTACCGGATTCGGAAAGTCAAACGAGAAAAAAGAACGGCGAGTTGCTTCCCGACAGCATCCGCTGTCTGATCGTAGGTCCTTCGGGGTGTGGGAAAACAACACTGCTCGTGGACAATTTTCTCCTCGCACCGAATTGGTTAGATTGGAAGAACAGGCACCTCTACGTATTTTCGAAAAGTCTCGAACAAGCGAAATACAAGCAACTGATGAAACTGTACGATGGTCTGGACATTGCAACGTTCGCTTCGGAAATAAAGCCACTCGACGATTGTCGTGAAAATTCAGTCGTTGTGTTCGACGATGTCATCCTGGAAAATCAAAATGAAATTCGCAATTTTTTCACGCAAGGTCGTCACAAAGGAATAGATTGCTTCTTCCTAGCTCAAACGTTTTCCAAAATTCCAAAACAGTTAGTACGCGACAACGCTAATTTCATATGTTTGTTTCGTCAAGATCACACCAACCTCAAGCACGCGTATGATGACTACGTAGGCGGAGACATGAACTACAATCAATTTTCGGAACGCTGCTGCTCCCACTGTTGGAACAGTGACGATTTTGGATTCGCGACGATCGACATGACGAGGAAACCCAACGACGGAAAATACAGAAACAAAATCAACGACTTTCTAAACGTTGCAACGTTGTGAGAAACGACGTGTATAAATAACGTTATGACGAAACGAAAAATCGAAGACGAAAATCTCAAGCTTCGCGATTACCTCGCGAAACGCTTCAAAGGTTGGAAATCCGAGAATCGCGGATTCTACGAAGAGAAGAAACGTCAAGATCAACCTGTGATCGACGCCATCAGCGATCTAGGTAAAGAAATTAAAGGCGTCACGGAACAAAATAAAAATTTGATCAACGAACTCGTACCACTTGCAGCTAAAAGTTACACCGTACCCACGCCCATTTCGAGCATTCCTTCGACGCCGTTCGAACTAAGAGACGTACCGCCACGACGTCGAGCCATAGGTAGCACGTCGTCGTCTTTGGATAAGATCGAGTTGGGACCTTTGGCACGAGACTACCTGAGCACGGGGAAATTCGACAAGGATGAAGTGTTCGGATTGTATCCGAGCATGGAGAGCAACGAAGGCGGCGGTGTGGTTTGGAAGATTGGAAAATCGAAGGTGACCTTCGAAGGCAACGACATTAAAGTTAATTTAGGCGAGAAGGATAGTTGGAACAGGTATCCGGGTACGGTGGGACTGTGGGAACTCGTTGCCAAAAAGCAGCCGAAAGATTACACCGACGAAGATTACCAGAGTTACAAGGAAATTTTGATCATGACGGATGCCTTGTACCAGAACAACGACGCCTCGCAGAATAGGGTCAAATCCAGCAGCGGCGAGAAGTACAGAAATCTCATCAAGCCGATATGGAACCAGGTGAAAACAGGCAGCGGCGTCAAACTCTACAACACCCTGCCCAAAGAGTTTGTGTGGGTGGACGACGTGCGCAAGCTCATAGACAGGTTGTTGGTTATTGCAGGAGAGGAGAATGCAGGCAATCGTAATTTCTACAACGAGAAGGTAGGAATTGTGGACATGATCAGCACAAAATTTTCCAACTTCATCGTGAACGACGACAAGGGCATAGGTTACCTCATTAAAATTATCAACACGCTGCCTCCGAGATTCTGGAACGTGGCCGAAGGAAAGGGACTCGTGAACGACATCATCAACAAGTTACCTTTCGAGATGCATTTACCCGGCTACCAGTACTGCGGACCGGGTACCAAACTCGAGAAAAGATTGAAGAGAGGAGACAAGGGTGTGAATCCGTTGGACGCCGCATGCAAAGATCACGACATCGCTTACAACACCACTCGCACCGATCTGGATGCACGTCACGAAGCAGACAGAAAGTTAGAGCACGCAGCTTTCGAAAGATTCGTCAGCAGAGACGCATCGCTGGGAGAAAGAGTTGCGGCACTGGGCACCACCATAGCCATGAACACAAAACAAAAACTTGGGTGGGGTATATAAATAACATACAGTAAAAAAAAAAAACAAAAAAAAACATCATGTCTGGTATAACCGACTTGCCACACGAACTGCTGTGTAAAATATTCAAACATGCAGTAAACGGAGATTGTGAGGATATAAGAAAATTTTTGATCATAGCGAGATCAACGCCGGAATTTCGCATCCCTTGTGAAATGGCTGTTAAGGATTATCTTCGGGAAATTAGCGGCATGAGGTGCGGCGATCTCGACACTCTTTTTTCGGTCGCAGGGGAAAAATTAAACAATAGGTTAGATGAACTGCACGAGGCGAGGCTGGGGAGAAGACGATTCACAGATGATTGGCATAAGTCGAAACAAGAGACGGAAGATATCATCACGCACATTATCGCATTTTCCGAAGCACAAACTTTCTTCCTCTAACACAGACAAAAAAAATCTTCGATACAAAAATCTCGTGAAAAAAATATATATAAAATAACACACATCGTGAAAAAAAATAATCTTCAGTGTATATATAAATAACACACATTGTAAAAAATTAAATTTCTCTAACACACACACTGAAAATTTCTCTTCAATATGACGACTGAAAAAATAAGTGACCTCCAAGCATTAAAACAAATGCTAAATTTGTCAGTAGAGTATGTAAAAATTCAGGAATTGGAAGTGGACAAACCTTACACGATAACTTCCGGTTCAATTGTTTCTACCCAGTATGGTCCCAAGGCGCGTTTGTTGCTCAACGCACAATACAGTCTATTTTTACCAGATCGATACGCTAACATGTTATCCGACGAGAAGCTAGCTATTTTAATCGAGAACAAAACTCAAATCGTGTACAAGGGTACAAAGGAACTTCTTGGTAAGAAAACAAAGCACGTAATAGAATTTGTGTAACGGCTCTGCGCGGAGTATATCCTTGAAAAAAAATTATACGGAACAAAAAAAATCTCAGAACATTTATATATAAATAACATACCGAAAAAAAATTACACAAAACAAAAAAATCTCAGAACATATATATAAATAACATACCGTAAAGATTGCATATAGAGCATCAACATGAAGCCCAAAGGTGTCGTGTACCAGATACCATACTCCAATCTGAAAAATCTAGGTACCCTCGATGGGTTACTCACCAAGAAACAACGCGAGAAGAAACGTTCTTGCTTGACGAAAGGACACGGAATGAAATTACTTCTCAGCACACCTCAATTGAGACGCTTGCAGCGTTCGCGAAAACAGCAAAAAATCGGAGGTTTCATATTCAGCATCCCAGCCATCCTGGCAGCATTGGGGGCCGTTGGAAGTTTGGCCGGCGGTAGCGCCGCCATCGCGAAAACCGTCATCGACTCGAAGAAGAACAAGGCGGAATTGGAAGAACAGAAACGTCACAACCTGGCTATGGAGAAGAAAGGGAAAGGTATAACCAAAAAACAAAAAAACAACCTCGATGCTTTGAAGAAATATAAAAAAAAGAAGAAGCCCTGTCCAACTTCGATATTGAATCTCTGATCGAACTGTTGGGAATAAAAAACTTCAGGGGTGTTTTCATGTCCGATTCTCTACCCTCTGCTGTGAAGAAAAAAGAGTATGGCGTGGTCAACCTGGACAGTTACAAAAATCCTGGTACACATTGGATATGCTACCTCAAAATTGACGATAACAATGCATTTGTTTTCGATTCGTTCGGTGGCACACCACCTGCCAGGTTGGTGAAGTATCTCAGTGTTGCCAACCTCTACTACAATGACAAACGCATCCAGGGTTTCACCGATGTTAACTGCGGCCACCTATGCCTTTCCGTTCTCGCATACATGTCTAAAATAAATAACCCGTCGGTGGAACATTTTCAGAAAGTATTGTGGAACCTGAAACACAATGGGCGTGTTCCATCTCACGAGCGAATCTTCGATCTTGAAACTCACGCTGCACGACGACATCGTCTATCCTAAATCCGTAGCTCTGCGTGCATTCTACAGCATGTACCTCATACCTAACGTCACGCAGCACAACAACAAAATTAGTGTCGGAAACGAACACATCGTCGTCATGCCAGGCCAATACAATCTTTCCACTTTGCAAGCTCAGTTACCCAAAGGCACGTACCTTTCTCAAAATTCGGTCACGCACAGAGTGGAAATCCTATCGGCGACGGAGACCGTGGACCTGGGCACCATGGGAGAACTTTTAGGTTTCGAGAACGACACCAAACTCGAAGCTGGCATCAAACATACGGCAACCAACATTCCTAAATTTCTAGCCATAGAAACTCTAAACGTTCACTGCAACGTGGCGGAAGGCATGATCACGAAATCCTCGGACGGATTGTTGGGAAGTCACAAGCAGACAGGAATCATAGCCACATTCAAACCTAGTTCCGAATTCATGGAACCGATCATCTACACACCCTCTTCGCCGATCTATTTTCCAGTATGCCGCAACCGCATAGACGACATAGAGTTGGTGGTGACAAACGAGAAAGGAGAGGTGGTGGATTTCGCAGGTGCAACGACCACTGCCATCGTGGAGATCAACGTATAATAAATAACACGCATAGTAAAAATGGAGCAAATCGAAAGTTACGAATTGCAATCTTTCCCTCCCAACCGTCGCACGTTCGCCAATCTCAACGAAGCGAACAGGGAGATCGAATACGACGTGGACGTAGGCGACGGGTTTGTTCATCCTCACAGAGCGGACCTCTATCTTCAATTCGACGTGGTGAAGAAGGAAAGCGGAGACGCGTTTCCCGCAACAGCAAATTTGATACTCGTGGACAACTTCGTGCCTCACCTGTTCTCGCAGGTGGAGGTGAGGAAACACAACACCGTCATAGACAGAATAGATTATCCAGGCATCACGTCGACGGCAGTGGGAACATTGAAATTATCCAAAACTGACGCAGCATACTACCAGGTGGGAGGATTCGAAGCGGGGACCAAAATATCGACTAGAAGTCACACGGTGCTCTTTCCCATGCGTCTGCTGCCGGGATTCTTCTCGGACTACAAAGAGATCATGTGGAAGGGGGGATTGCGCGTCACGTTTCGAAGAGCGGCCAACGACAACGACGCACTGATGCGATACACCAACTTGAACGCCGACGGCACACCGATAGCCAACACATTACCCGAAGCAGCCAAGTGCGTCATCCGGAGCATGGAGTTGAGAATGCCGATCGTGGAATACGAAACAAACTACGCCCTCAAGTACAAAGCGGAGATCTTGAAGAGTCCGCAGGTGCCGATTCGCTTTCACGGTTACCAGTGCGTGCAGAAGATGGCGTCGGGAAGTCACATGGAATTCGACGTGACAACTCAGTTCAACAACATACAGTTCGACATGCCAGATTTCGTCGTGGTACTCTTTCAGACCGGGCGCGATAACAACCAGGAAAAAAATTCCAGCAAATTCGACAACTGCAAGATCAAGAATGTTTATCTGAAGAATGGAAGAAACGAAGTGTTCCCGCGCGAAAATTACAACCTCGACATGACCAAAAACGATTACCTAAAACTTTACGAAGCTTACACCTCTTTCAAACGTGTGACCGAGGGAAACGTGGACATGTACTACACGCCCAGCGAATTCATAACCCACAGACCCATGTCCGTCATCAATACCACAAAGAGGAAGCAGGTGGTGGTCAACGATCGCACCAACATCAAGGTCGTCTGCGAGTTCCACGACGCGCTGCCCGAGGACACCGTATGCAGTGTGATCCTGGTCGCCGAGAAATCCTTCGTCCACGACGTGAAGAACGAGAGGGTCACAGAGCAGTTTTAACAAGTTTTTTAACATTTTTTCTTGCACAATAAGAAATTTTTGTACTAGCACAATCAGTTTCAATGGCACAATACGAAAATTTCACTAGTTCAAGATCAGTTACAATATCAATTTCATCAGTTATCAGTTACAATATTTTTTTTTCTCATCAGTTTTTTTTGCACTATAACACAAGACAATCAGAAATTTTTGCACAAAAATTTTGTTGTTGTTGTTTTTTACATGAGAAAATTAACAATAAAATTCTTTTTTTAACGTTTCAGATGCTGTCGAACATCAAAAACACATACACATACAAACACACTAAAAAAATAAGCATGCAACTTTATTTGTAACACACACATACATTCTCTATCTTCATCAAAAAAATATTATAATAAACATAATTATTTTTATCTATCACACAATAAAACTCTATATCCAAAATATTACAACATCAAATAACACTAGAGTCGTTAGTACACGTTGCATGCATTACGGAGGTCCTCTGTAGGGTTTCATGGAAGTTTGAGAGAAAAAAAAACACGTGAAACCCTACAGAGGTGCGGTAATCTACAACCGCAGCCGTTAGAACCTTTTTTGGTTGGGCACCACGCACCCTGGCGGGGTTAGGGGCCAGGAATCTTAAAAAAATAAAAAAAATTATTTGTTTGTTTGCTTGCGTCACAATACGGAAATAATAAAAGGCGCGCGCGCGTGTGTGTGGCACATCGTTCCCGAGAGAGGTTTACAAAAATCACAATATACATTGGTGTCCCCGGGACTTGGAAATAAAATATCACATGGTAAAATATTCTTGGGGTGAGTTGGCAACACTGAACCGCAATTGATGGCGCTCAACTGAGCTGATTACACTAGTTAGTGTTGCAAACTCCCATTTGTAGGTTAGCTTCGTCTGTAAAATATCACATGGTGGAATATTCTTGGGGTGAGTTGGCAACACTGAACCGCAATTGATGCTGGTGAACCCGTGCACCTCCACTAGTCAATGTTGCCAACTCCCATTCGTAGGTTATCTTTGCTTGTAAAATATCACATGGTGAAATATTCTTGGGGTGAGTTGGCAACACTGATCGCCAATTGATGCTGGTGAACCCGTGCACCTCCACTAATCAGTGTTGCCAACTCCCATTTGTAGGTTAGCTTCGCTTGTAAAATATCACATGGTGAAATATTCTTGGGGTGAGTTGGCAACACTGCGAGAAAGCCTCAAGCGTTGCCAGCTCCTTGCTTGAGGTTAGGTTATACCCAAAAACAAAAACCTTGGTGATTTTTTCGAGTGAGGAGTTGGCAACACTGCGAGCGCCACCGAGCGCCATTTTCGGTTGGTGAACTCTCTTTCCCCCACTACTCTGTAAGTTAGCTTCGCCTGTAAAATATCACATGGTGAAATATTCTTGAGGTGAGTTGGCAACACTGAACCGCAATTGATGTTGCCAGTGTTGCCAACTCCCATTTGTAGGTTAGCTTCGCCTGTAAAATATCACATGGTGAAATATTCTTGGGGTGAGCTGGCAACACTGCGAGAAAATGAGGCTCATGCCTTACGAGAGAAATCCATTAAGGCGAGCCTCACCGAGCCTCATTTTCGGGCGTTGAACCGGTGCTCCTGTACTACTAGTATTGTATTTCTAATTCGACCACTGCATACACACCCAAACACATACGCACAGTGCAACTAAACTCCATCCACTGCAACAACGAAGTTAATGTAAACAAAAAAATGTAAATTCTGAGCAATAGCTCCTTTCCGATGTGTTAGGGTCTTACTCCTATTTGCCTATGAATATATTGGTAGTAGCTGTACAGAACTTCAATATATCAGCTATGTTGAGTGGTATTGCATTACCAAATGCACTATATTACCACGCGCAAGGTTTCTGCACAGCTGCCATTCGAACAACCAATCCAATGCATAGTGATCCAGAATGACGAAAAAAATTGCAGCTCGCTATTTGAGCACTAAATCAGTACAAATGTGTAATATTAGCAATTTTAAGGAAAGATTTGGGTCCACAGACTCGACGCGAGATTGATAATTCAGATTTGTACACAAAAAAATATAATTTATGACCCATTTAAATAAACACTTGGAAGCACAGTTATGCTAGGCAACACACAAGAAGACTGAAATAGCATTCCTAGAAATGGATTAAAATAGCACGCAGGAGCGAAAACTTCTTCCAACCTATAAAAAGTGTTTGATTTGCGAAATCACAAATACTAGTTGCTTTGCTCCTCACGGCCCAGGGGATTTATAAAGGTACTCTTTACCTGCAAAGTTTCATAAACCTGAAAATTTTGGAACAGGGGGTAGGGGAACAAATGCCCCACTTTCCCCTCCAAGTTACGCCAATATGTGCCCACATAATTCTATGGCGTTCCAATTCCTGTGTTTGTGTGTGCATACCAGCTTATCTACCAAAAGAGCAAATACAAAATTCTTGACTTTTTCATTACTTTTCCTTTGTCTTTTTTCCCTTTTCCTTAACTTTTATTTATTCGATCTATACTTAGGTAAAGTTGGAAATCAGCAACTAAGAAAATAAATATGCTATATTTATTGAAAGACTCCTACCAAAAGGCCAGTTAACATTAAAAATGAAGCTGTATTTAACAAGAGAATTAGACCTGCTTTATCTATTAATGCATCCTGGCCTGCATTTGGCAGACTAGCGTGGTTCTACCGTCTGGACTCACAGCCAGTATAATCTTATGTGGGGCTCGTGTTGTCGTCCCTATATATTTGTGATTGCCCCTTCATCCAATTTACCTTACCACCATCCATCGTCATCTTTGCGATTAGCCAAAAGGGGTAGAAAAGTAAAGTGAAATAAACTCAATCAATCAGTCATTGCGATAGTAAAAATTCTTGACCACAAGTATAATTTCGGTAAATGTCTGTTATATCGGAGACACATTTCTATCGGATATTTTCAGTTTTAAATGGTTCGTACTTACCAATTGTGTATTGCGGAACATAGTTGAAGGTGCCATTATGCTTTTTACACGAAAATAACTTCGATTTTTCACATTACGAGTAATTCTTTTGGGTCCTTTCTTCCGTTGCGGAACATAGAATATGGCGCTCACAGCTGTGGATCATTGCGCGTCGTGCTTGTGCTTTCTCGATTTGGAGTGGGTATGCAGTGTTTCAACTTTCTTAACCGAAAAATGCCTACTTTCGTGTTCATTATGTCATCACAAACCATTGACGGATAGCCCCAAAAACCATTCACGATAGCCCCACAAACCATTCACGATAGCCCCAAAAACCATTGACGGATATCCCCAAAAACCATTCACGATAGCCCCAAAAACCATTCACGATAGCCCCAAAAACCATTCACGATAGCCCCAAAAACTATTCACGATAGCCCCACAAACCATTCACGAT
The DNA here is from genome assembly GCF_977018435.1 of Lepisma saccharinum. NCBI lineage: Eukaryota > Metazoa > Arthropoda > Insecta > Zygentoma > Lepismatidae > Lepisma > Lepisma saccharinum. The sequence goes on along the minus strand of NC_139244.1, from coordinate 22,030,181 downwards.
AGCCCCTAAAACCATTGACGGATAGCCCCAAAAACCATTCACGATATCCCCAAAAACCATTCACGACAGCCCCACGAACCATTTCCGGCAAGGTTAGGTTAGATTAGGTAAGCATAGTTAAAAAAAAGAATCTAGTAAAAAAAAGGCACGTTTGGAAACACTGGCGACACCGCGTGACTTTCGACGCTCGCGCCATCTGCAGGTATATAATGGAAACAACGGCATAACGTTGTCGCTTTGCACAAAATGCAAGTTTATTATATCAAAAGTGCTTATTTCTTGTTGTGCAGCATTCTACGGTGAGAAAATTCCTCCACGGACTTTCAAAATCTACAGAAACTCATTTCCGTAAGTAGTTTCTTCTGTAAAAATGAAGAAATGTGTCTCCGATGTAACAGACATTTACCATAATTTCTTGACTTTCTATTGACTTCTTGACCTATTCGTTGATTTCTTTACTTCTTCTTGACTTGCAGCTTGCAGGGCATAGTCTTTGGAAACCACCAGAGTGTGCCATAAGTGTTGCAGTAGCGAATTATCGAAAGAAACCCAGGTTGTTATCCTCCACAAGGAAAGAAAACTTCCAAGACGAAGCGTCTCGCATTTTCTCTCATTTATCACATTCGCGCATAGTTGCTGCAGCGAGGCACGATTAATGTTTTGCAAAGGAGGAGAAACCTTGAGAAGATTTTTGTAGATCCTAAGTCAACCATCCAGCTTTATCGCTCGCGCCCACGTTGAAACCGCGCCAGACTTCATTGTCGCAGCGTTTATTGTCAGCGGGGATATTCCCTGTGAACAATCACGATCATTCGTTACCAAGGAAACTAATACAGACATTCCCTTCAAGAAGAAATAGTAAATTGTCTGCCATGGCCATAGATTAAACACAACGTGAATGTGACAAACGCTGCTCAACTTTACGCTGCAAATATGAGTTTTTCCACTACATGGCACTACTTGCGCTTAGGCTTACAATTGCCTAATTTTCTCTCAGGGAAAAAAGGATTTGTTTAACAAAAACACTCTTGGTTAAGTTTTTTGGTAACCGTAAATTTAAAATTTCGCAGTTTTTACTTAATTTGGTAATCTTGACAATGTTTCCGTAACTCTAAGCAAATTAGCAAGATTAATAAAGGAATTTGGTTATGGTGAACATTCATTGATTGAAAAATATCATATCCTTCTATTTATGAAGTTTCTTATGTACAGTCAGAGAAAGAATTACTACCTGGGCCACGGAACCTAGAATTTCGTAACGTCTTAAAACCTGCTGTTTATGCAACCCAAATAACAAAATATTAGCTTAAGTTTGCTTGGTGATTCTGAGTTCTCTGGAAGGATTGAGCATTGATATCATGAGTCACATGACTCATGCCCCAGCCACAACAAACAGCTGGGTGCTACGAGGCCTCCAGAAGAAAATTTCAGGAAATGGTTTCTTAACAAGAGCTACTCGTAAGGAAATATTCTTTCCAGTATTATTAGAGTCATTGTCAAGAAATGATGGTTCTCATCACAGACCACATGCCACACGCTAATTGTTTAAGTCAAGTTTATTCACTGGACCTACAGATTAAAGTGGGATCCGAACCAAATGTCCCTCTATCTGGTATCGAATTCGGAAGCCTTTGATTATATGGCGAAGACGTTACCACTACGCCATCGGAGGGGCAATGGAACCCCTTGAGCAAGAGATGAGCGAAAATTGCTACGTGACAAACCATATTTGGCCGTAAGTTTAAAAAAAATAAAAAAATATTTTGTAGTTACAGTATCGAAGCGTTGGAAAGGAATATATTTTTTTGTCCCATCGTCCATTTCACGAGTTTATAATTCTTTCTCACGCGAGTGGTAGAAGAAAAGCGAAGTAAAATAACTGAAACAGAAAAAAAGGAAAAAGCGAAATTAATTTTATCCATAATATTCCGTGGTCTCTCCCTGTCTTTTTCCCTTCCTTTATGCTCTTGCTTCCCCCTGACACGATTGGTCTAAAACTAATTAATGCGACGTTATTTAAACAATCCAAACAAAGAAACAATGTACAATCAACTACACAAAACAACATTCTAATTGTTTTCGACTCAGAAAACAATTGAAATGCTGTAAAATGACGTAAGATGCAATAATAAAGTGGGAATTTGGTACCGTATAGAATTAAATCGGTGGAGATGTTCGATTTGATTAGATGTTTGTTATTTAGTTTTGCTATTCTTTTTGGCAAATAGCGACGATGAAGATGAGTAATGATATGATGAAATTGATGAAGGGACACTCACAAAGGACACCCATGCCCAAGTCGAGATTCGAACCAGGGACCCACGCCATCGTAGCGCGCTGTGCTAACCACTCCTCCATGGATTGGACATTATACCATATTTTGTGTGCTCAATTGGGATCAATCAATGGAATGACTAGGCATATAATATGATTAATATATTCATATAATAATATCACGTCATATTATTCGGCACGAAGTAACATCAGAGACATTCAATGGCATTTTTGCCTTTCAACTAATTCTTCGAATTCAGGTTAATCACAACAATAAGATAAATTATGAAGCAAATGATAGTGAATGTTGGATATTGACAGTTATTACGAATTACCTGACACAAACAACATTACGCAGGCTCGGTGGGCAAGCTCATTAAGTGCTTGACATTCGATATCGTCGCCAAAGTTCCCGGGTTTGAGTACCGTCCTTGTCGGGGGTGTTTGACTATTTCGTCATCAATTTCATGTAATGGTTACTCGTCCTTATCGTCTCGATCAGCGAACAGGGAACAAAAATTATAAAAATAAATACGATGGAAATGTACTTATTTCATCTCTCACGAAATCTCCTACAAAACCGGAATATATGAAATACATGTATATTCATTCACATACATTTTCGATTTCTATATTTAACTAATCGAGACCGAGAACGGGAGAGCAATTTTCAATTCGAGAAACCGAGAGACGGAGACACTGTCAAGTCTCGTTTCTTCTTGACACCTCCGTAATCGAGTTGTTCTGTTTGTTATTGGCTTTGTATTGGCAATTATTGTCATTATTCTTCCCCTGTCCTGTAGGTAAAACATAACGATGTTTTATGATGAAATGAAGCAGGTATAAGGGCAAGAACAAGAAAGTCATTCCTGTCCGGGACTCCAACCCAGAACCTTAGGTAACGAGATTTGAAATTCTGGTGAAGGCGTCCGTGTTTCGCTTGGTTTTCTCTTTCCTCTACTTCTCTTATATTATCATACATGCATAATTAAAATGGATCTGATACGATACGTTGCGATTCATAATTGTGTTGGTTAGATGCTACAGATGTGAACTCCAACATGGAATAAATTATTCCCTTTTGTTTCGTATGTGATTGAACATGAAATTTTCTTACACTGTGAAAATTTCTTTCTTAGTTTTCGTTTGGTGCACAGGTATGTTATCTGGACTGGACCTTCAGTTTAAAGTGGGATACTAACCACTAAGTGCATCCACCGTGTATCAAACCCGGGATCCCCTGATTATAAGGTGACGACGTTATCACTACGCCCCGTGACAAAATGTTATGCACTCGATCTCTACCATAATTTATTTCAGCATTTACATTTTCGTTTTCTTCTTCTTCGTTCCTTTTGTTAACTACTCTTATACGACTCTTTTTGCGTCTTCGAATTTCTTCTTGTTTCAGGAAAAAATAATACATGCAAGGCTGTATAAAAATCCCCCCGTTCATATAGATAAAGGGCTCACTCTCGAGAACTAATTTACATGTTTATCACTAACGTAACCATTAGGAAACTATTCAAATCTTAACTGATATAACTGCAGATGAAACAATACTTACAGTCACTAACGAAATATCGATTCTAGTGTAGCCTCACAGACAACAAGTATCTGGTGAGTCATTAACTCTTGCTAACTACGGGCGAAGTTCACTGAACTAAAGGGTGGTGGCAAGCAAGCAGGCTTCTGCTCTACCAAAGACGAGGTCACGTGTTCCTGTTATCAATGGCGTACGAAATAAGGAGGAACACAGCTACCTGACGTATGGTTTTGGTATCGTCATTGCATGTAGATCACTTTATGGTCGTGGCCTTGAAGTTCCCTCAGGGCACTCCTACGTAAAGGCTTCTCGGCAAGAAGGGTATCTTCCCCATTGAGGGGAGGAAAAGTGGGTGCGTATAGAGGTCCTTCAACTTTCGTATTTTTGTACATTTCAGAACGCCTGCGGTATCGTCGACTTATTCCAATCTATCCGTTGTAGGTTTTAGGTTCTGCTTCTCTTCGGTTATTTCACATTGTCTTCCTGCTTATGTTATTCGCGACGAAGGTTCTGGATTCGATAATCTGGACAATAACGGGATTGTGTTGGTTGCTTGATGTGGTGTCTTCAGTCCCCTTTATGTCCTGTTAGGCTAATCGTGACTAGACCTACAGTTTAAACTGGGATCCGAACCACTATGTTCCTCCACCGAGTATCGAACCCGGGATCCCTTAATTACAAGGCGACGACGATCCCACTGCGCCATCGGGGATTGTGTTCGAAACGAATGAATCAATTTTGGGTTATATGATATGCAACCATTGTAAGACTATTGAAAGAAAAGCTATGGGAACCTGCTAGTTTTCTACTGCAGACAGGAAACCATAAACATGGAAGAGAAGCTCGAATACTGGCTAAATAATCCATAGAGGCGTAGCAACGTTAAACAACCTATTATGATAGATATATAGGTTTAAAAAGGTCGAAATTAAAAGATTATGTGCGCCTCCCTGATGGCGTAATGGTAAGGCCTTGTAATCAAGGGGTCTCGGGTACGATACCAGGTGATAGCACATAGTTCGGATCCCACTTTAAACTATATGCAGTTCAGATTAGTTCATCTGTGCATAAAGTGGACTTACAAAAAAATATAAAATTGCGAGAAAGATTGTGCAAAGGTATTAAAGAATTGGGTCTAACACAATAATTCATTTTTTTTATTGGTTACCAATGACATTGTTAACTAATATTCTTAATTTCAGTTTCAAGATGGAATAGGATACGAAATACGTAAAAGGAGTAGGTTCATTTTTCTGTAACGAAATCCCACTTTTGTAGTCGACCTTTGCCACACTAAGATGTGACGTAATAAACAAATCTGACACACTTTCAAAGTAATAAATTGTTATCTATTTGGGAACCTGTCATGCTGACCTTCGTGTGGAAGACGTTTCTCGGTGTTAAGACAGGCAAAATCACTCGATCATCGAAGGGTGCAATTGTGTTGTCTACCCTCCTGCATTACTTGTTACTATTAAAGCCTTATGGGGAAGAATTTGTTTCCATAACTGTACAGCTAGTGGCCGTGGTGGCTCAGTCGGTAACGCGTCTGACTACCATTCTAAAGGTCCCGGGTTCGATCCCCGGCCGGTTCAAATCCGGGAACTTTTCTAACGTTGGAAGCGCCCACCCAGCGTCGAATGACGTGGGGGAAACCCTGGGGTGTAAAGGCGGTCAGGGGCGTGATACTGATCACATCACCCCCACTCACGACCGGATCAAGAAAGTGTGAGGCGTTACCCCCACACCCTCTATACGCCTTCATGGCGTGGTGCTAAGCACCTTTACCTTATGTACAGCTAGATTCACGAATGCAGTGTGAGTTGGTTTAGATACACCTTATTCCGTTCACCCTTAGACAAATACATATTTTCACAAATTCATTGATTGAGACATAGTTAAAGTAATAATCAAGAGTAATATTTGAGTTCGTTTCTAAACCCACATTATGAACAGAAAAGCTACATTTTAAATTAAAATTAGAATCACTATGTGCCTCCACCGGGTATCGATCCGGGGGCAATAATAAAAGAGAAGGAATGAGAAAGATGAACGTGATGACTAAGACTGAGGAAAACAACAGAGTAACAAATAAAATGGTAAAATATAAGTAGGCAATTTTTGTTATTCCAGGGAATCCACTGACCAATTCTTTAATCTCTCTTAGGTCCATTCTCCTCACAGTTACGATTGAACTAGGAAGATAAAAATGTGACTAACAGACAATTGGTGCTTTTCAACGCAAAACCCAGTATAATTCGTCACGCAGCACACTAGCCAACAGTTGAAATGGAAAGAGCTTATCAGAAGAGAAGTTATGGTAGTGGTTGGTCCAAGTTTTATTGGTCGTTCAAGGCCGATGGGGATGAACGGATGGCTGGTTTTAATTTTCGGGTATGCATTCCAGTTTTAATTTTCGGGTAGGCACTGACCGTTCCGCTCTTGTGCAAGCTGACGCGAAGCATACAGAACCGTGCCGTTTCTTAAAGGAAGAAACTATCCCCCTTTCTGCAAAGCTTTAAGTACGAGCTCTTTTTTCTATATCTTTATCCAAGTGGGCAGCTTAGGTAACGAGTGTAAACAAATGAAACACGCAGTTGACGAAATGGAATCGTCCCGAATATCCATCCGGTGCTCGTGACTGCGCGTCCGGGAACTGGTTTTATATCAGCGCCGTGAAATTGCATTCTAATCCGAGGGACTGTGTCGCTGAATAATTGTCTCTCCGTCTGTTGCAGGCAGGCGTCCCTCAAACTCGAGTGTCGCTTTCCTGCTACCCGGATGCGTTCAGCGACGAGAAACATACTCTGGGTTAAATCAACAGGGGAGGGCTATTAATGCAGTTCTCATGTACTGTCTGACACTTCCACGTCACTGGATCTATATATACACGTCTCTCTTAACGCCATTGGTCTTTCATTGTTCGTGCTTATAAGCTGCCAAAGGCACAGACTATTTGCTAACTGAATTTCAAGCATTGCACTCCGAGTGCACAGATGTCACTTGATGATCCCTAGGAATAATACTGAGACGAGGTCAGTGGCGTCTCAACAGAATTTACTTCGTGAGGGGCCAAATATTTTCAGGCGAGCTCTACTAATATTCTCTTTCTGTTTTCTCTTCGCTGTCTCTTTCCCTCTAACGTTTTCTGTCTTTCATCTTCATAGTCTTCCTCTTTCTTCTTCTCTTCACCTTTCTTTTCCCACGTTACTCGGTTATTCTTCTCTCTCTCCATCTCTTTATCTTCCGTTTCTCTATCTATGAACTATCTTTCTATATTCCTTTCTTCTCCTGTTTCTCTATCTTTTCCTATCTATCTTCCTCTTTGCTTTTTCTCATTTCTTCCTCAGCTTCACCACCTATTGCTTTCTATCATCATCTATTGATGTTCCTCCCTCTCCTGCTTCTCTATCTTTTCCATCTTTCTTCCTATTGCTGTTTCTTTCCTTCCTCTGTTTCTATATGTATTGCTTTCTGTCTTCCTGTTGCTCTGTTTTATTTCCCTGTTCCTCTATATTTTGGTTTACATCTTCCTCTATTGCTCTACTCTTTTCTTCCTCTGTTCCTATATACCAGGTGGTTATAATTAAAGTGACGGTGTTCAGAGTGGTACAGCACGGGCTGTAATGAGAGTAGCAGTCTGAAACTTCGTAGATATGCTAATGAAGCAATGCGCTCGCGAATTATGCAAAAAAAAAAAAAAAAGTTCCAATTCTCGCCACCAGGGTGAAAAATGGCGCTGTAAGCAGTCGAAACTTGGTATAGTTACAGGAAAAACACTATAAATCGCAGAAAACAATACTCTTTGTAATAAAATATCGCTACAATTTCACTATTCGAATTACATGAACATTACTAAAGGAAAAAGCAACAAGCGTCACCAACAACAACCAGGGAGCTCACACAATGGTTAGGCAATTTCACCGACTTTGACGTCAGAGTTACGGAAAATTCCACATTTTGACTGCTTACAGCGCCGTTTTTTACCCTGGTGGCGAGAATTGGAACTATTTTTTTTTTTGCATAATTCGCGAGCGCATTGCTTCATTAGCATATCTACGAAGTTTCAGACTGCTACTCTCATTACAGCCCGTGCTGTAGCACTCTGAACACCGTCACTTTAATTATAACCACCTTGTATTTTCTTTTCCCTCTTCCTGTGTCCCTTCTCTTCCCCTGTTTATCTTTTCGTTTCTGCCTTCTTCTATTGCTCTTCTCCTTTCCTTCTCTGCTTCCCTATCTTTCTCTGTCGCTCTGGATTCTCGTCCCCTGTTCTATCAGATGTCCCGGGTTCGAATCACGGCCAGGGCATTGGTGTTCTTTCTACGTTTCCTTATTGCTGTCTCTCTTCTTCCCTTGTCAATCTTTTGCTCTCTTCCTCTGTTGCTATGTTTGCACTATAAAGAGTACATAGTTTAGCACCCTGTCAACAGATGTCGCAACTAGTATTTCTTAGTGTAAGTTGGTAGTCAAATAATTGGCTGCGAAATTAAAGACATCTACTAAAAGGAAAATTAGAAAAGAACGAGACTCGACACAGACTCTTGTCTCGTGTATTATGAAGCCCGTTTCGTTCTCGTGTTCTTCTGAAGTTGTAAATAGTATATTATGAGAGAGGTTAATACATGAAACTATGGTAACAGTATGGTATAGGGAAAACACATTTCTTCATATTTACAGGAGAAACTACTTACGGAACTAGTTTCTGTAGACTTTTGAAAGCTCGTGGAAGTGTTTTCTTCCTTCGCTCAACTTATTCGGCAGGTAAATCATATATTTTTCGACATTAATGTCTCTCCGATGCACAAAAGCTGTTGCCTCCATTACGTTCGACTACGTGAAGCAAATGTTACTTGCGTTCGATGACGTAACCCCCGGTCAGTGTTTCTAAACTCGCCATTGTTTTGCCAGAACATGACAATTTTAACTATGTTTGCCTAACCTAACAGAATCTAACCTAACCTTGCGAGTATGGTTTGTGGGGCTATTTATGAATGGTTTGTGGGGCTATGCGTGCATGGTTCGTGGGGCTATTTATGAATGGTTTGTGGGGTCATCCGTGCATGGTTCGTGGAGCTATTAGAATGGTTTGTGGGGCTATCCGTGAATGGTGTATGGGGATACACGTGCATGGTTCGTGGGGCTATTTATGAATGGTTTGTGTATTTATGATTGGTTTGTGGGGCTATCCGTTAATGGTGTGTGGGGCTACACGTGCATGGTTCGTGGGGTTTTCGAACCCGGAAAAATACAAAATGAATAACACGATAGTAGGTATTTTTCGGTGAAGAGGGTTGCAACACTGCAAACCCACTGATCATGGACAACGCTAGTCAAGATTTCTCCGCCATATTGTGTGTGAGAGGAACGAACAATAATTGCTCGATATGTGGAAAATTGAAGCCATTTTTCGTGAAAGAAGCGAAATCCCACCTTAAACAATGTTTCGCAATGCATAATAGGTAAGTACGAATGTGAAAAATGACGAAATGAACGAGTGAAATGTGTTTTCCCTATACCACACTGTTACCGAAACTATATTAAGGTAATTACAGAGCTTCAAACGCAAACTAGCGAACCCGGTTTCGAAAGTCATAAAACTCTTCCTTTCTCACTCTTTATCGCTTTTGTCTTTCGGTCCACTTCTTTATTCTTCCATCTTTAAAACGTTTCTTCTTTATGGCTTTAACTCTCCCTTCGTTTAGAACCTCTTCTGCGGTTCTATTTGAACCTGACCTTATTCTTCTAAACGAGAGACGAAAAAATCCATTCCGAAAATAGGTATACGATCCTAAGCAATGTTGCCACATTTCGGACATCCCCTTTCAACTTCTGCAAAACCATTAAGACTGAGGAGTTTTCAAGACAATTGGGTTTCGACTATCGACAGTAGAATCCAGGAAAAAAAAGAACATCGGAGTAGAAAATTTTATTAAGGGTGTATCGATTAGATGTAGGAAGCGAGAAATAGCTCAACTGGCTCTAGGGGAAACGGAAGGGAGAGGAGCAATCCTTACGGTCCAGTTAAATTGACGGTAGCGACCGTTGCTTCACGGTCTCGCTCCCCCTCGAGCATTAAGTAAACCCCAACCCTTCGGTTCACAAAAGGTCAAGGCGCTTTACTTGGCAAGAACGCGCCAAGTTGAAACCCAACGCAACGTCTTCCCTACTTTCGTCAACCCTAAACCCTAGAAAGAGTTATCCGTACCCACCCACCCGCCCCTTCCTCACACTTTCCGCCAACCGAGCTCCAGTCCAGCGAAGCCTTAAATAAACCTCTTGCAGGATTCAAGTATTTCCCCTCGCCCAAAGTGTGAAAGAACACTTAAGAAGTTCTTTCCCCGTCATTACTTCAGACTTCGGGCCTGAAATGCACCAAGTAATCACTTCAGGTTTCCAATTAATTGAACCATCTCGGTGCTTGAGCGCGTTGAGTACTGGGCTTAAGATCTCACCGCTAAAAGATTCTGGTTCGAGTCTTCGTAATTGTCCCTTCATCAATCCCATACAATCTTCATTCATCTCCATCGTCGCAATTGACCTAAAAGGAAAAAAAGGTGACGTAAAATAATAATCATACAAATACTAGCTGAATACAGATCATTAGAAGATACTTAATCTTACACGACAAACGTTTCACTGTAAAGAGCTCACAGTTTAGCTTCCTGTCAATAGATGTCGCCACTAGTATTACATAGCATAACGTGGCTACTTATAGAACCGACTCCCAAAGCAAAGCTATCTCGAGAAAAGAAAATTGTTAAAGTAAGTTGGTCTTTATAAATGAAGCAAGAATTACTGAACTTTTTTTAAATTTCCAAATACAATTATTGTTTAAGCTTATCTCCCTAAACAGATATACTGTAAAACGTTGTATAACTGCAGTCCAGTATAACAAAGATTCGTATGTGGTTCTTTGAGTTTGAGGTAGATGAAATGGTAAATACGTATGTAGTATCGCCCGAACGGATTTCTTCATTTTTACAGAAGAAACTACTTACTTGAATCAATTTCTCTGACGTTGTGGAAGTTCGTGAAGGTGTTTTCATTGATCGTTTAAGCTTTCTGACCCGGAATTCTTTTTTTCTTTCGTGAGAAATGTTTCCAACACGCAGAGGCGATTGCTGCCATTTCCTTGCTATTTGCCTGCATTCGATGACGAAACCCCGTGTCAGTATTTCCAAACACGCTTTTTGTTTCCTGAAATCGAAAACCATCTGCTCGACACGTAGTGGCTGTTTATGTCGTAAACCATTTTTAATTTTTTTTAACTTTGTTTGCGTAACCTAACCTAACTTAACCTTATCGTGCATGGTTCGTGGAGGTAATCATGCAAGAATCATGGAAACATGTAAAAAAATCGTAATAGTACGTACTTTTCGGTCATTAAGGTTTGAAACACTGCTTGCGCACTGCAAATCGACAAAACACAAGCACGACGCGCGATGATCCTTGACGAGTGCACGCCATATTGTCTGTTACACAAGCGAAACAAGGAAGACAAATAATGACTCGTAATATGAAAAGTTCCCAGGGCGAGCCTCAGCTACTGGGCGGGTCGCAGGTGGCGGATAGCGAACGGCCATCAGATATGGTGGTTAGCTGCGAATAAGGAAATACCAAATAAGCAGTCCCGGACCGAGGCGGTAGTGCTGTTCCTTCCTCGGGAGGAAGGATTATGGCAAGATCATCCTCATAAAATCCCAGAAAAGCCCTATAACAGCACTACGACATGGCGAGAAAGTGCCGCCATTAAATAATCACTGCCCCTGCTGCCTTGCAGGGAGGAGAGGGATCTCCAAAGGCTAGGGGAAGGTCACCCCAACAGAAAACCAAAGGGTGGAAGGAACTCTTAGGCATAGAGAAGCCGATCCTTCTAAGGGGAGTAAACCCCTATCAGAAAATCCCAGGTCCCCCAAGGAAGTGGAGGTTGGAGCATAGAGCCCACAAAAGAAAAGGGGAGAAACATCCAAACCCCATTGCTGGCATAGCAGCAATAAGAAGGCAGCCCCTTCACTATGCTAGGAAGCTGCAGGCCAATCACCTACACTTCTTAAATAAAGATGATTAAAAGAAAAGACAGAGAGTTGGCCGGACGGATCTACAGGAAAGAAAATTGGCGAGGACTAAGGTATACGACTTTTGGAACTTGGAACATCAGAGGCCTTAATGGAAAAGAAGTTGAAATAGTAAAAGAAATGAAGAACACCAAAGTAAAATATTTAGCCCTAACTGAAACCAAGAAAAAAGGAAATGGAGAAATTGAGTTAGATGACGGATATGTACTGATATATAGTGGAGTACCGAGAATGGAAAGAGCTAGAGGAGGGGTGGCACTTCTGATCCACGAAGAAAAGAAAAACAATATAATAGATTGGGAATTCATAAGTGAGAGAATAATGATTGTTAACATTAAAGAAGAAGAAGAAAATATAGCAATGATAATAGTTTATGGTCCAAATGAAGATGATACAGTAGAGAATAAAAACATGTTCTATGATTCACTACAGAAAATCATAGATGAAAGAAAGGAAGAAGTACTGATAGTAGGAGATCTAAATGGAAGAGTAGGAAACAATACGGAAGAATGGAGACAGGTAATAGGACAACATGGAGAAGAGACATTAAATGATAATGGTACACGAATCTTAGAATTATGTGTAACAAATGACATGGTAATGGTAAATACTAAATTCCCACATAAAGAAATCCATAAATACACTAGGGAAGAACCAACAAGAAGGGAAAAATCTATAATTGACTATTTCATAGTAGAAAGAAATACGATGAGAAAGATAAGAGATGCCAGAGTCAAAAGAGGGGCGGAAATTGGGAGTGACCATAAACTATTAATAATGGAAAGAGTAGTACAAAGAAGTAAAGTGCTAAAAACTAAAGGGAAAAGAAGACAGGAAAAACGAAACAAAATAAGAATAAAGGCATACAAATTAAAAGATACAAAAGTTAAAGAAAAATATCAGCAACTAATAGAAGCAAAGATACAAGAGAAACATGAAAAAGAAGAAAGAGATGTAGATAAGTTGTGGGATGAATTTAAGAAGATTTTGCTACAGTCTGCAGAGGAAAGCTGCGGGACAACATACATTGGAAACAAAATGAAAAGAACGGCATGGTGGACAGATGAGCTGAAAGAAGAAGTCACGCACAAGAAAATACTGTGGAAAAAGTACCTATCAGTTAATGATTTAGAAAGCTTCGAAGAATATAGGAGGCAAAGGGATATAGTTAAAAAGAAAGTGATAGAGGCTAAAAAGAACTCGTGGAGAAAATTTGGGGAAAGAATGGAAGAGAACAGCCGAGAAAATCAAAAACTATTCTACAAAGTTTTAAAGACCATGAGAAAAGATAAGGAAAGCCCATTAAAATACATAAAAGGAAAAGATGGTAAACTAAGAACAAAACCAGAAGAAATCATGCAAAGATGGAGGGAATACTTCGAAGAATTGCTGAAGGATGAAACACAAACTAACAGGACGGAAGTTCAAACAGGAAACGAAAGAACAGAAGATACAGAAATGGAGGATGAAGAAGAGGAAATAAATGATATCAAAGTAGAAGAATTAAAAGCAGCATTAAAGAAAATGAAGTTAGGTAAGGCTAGTGGACATGATGGTTTAACACCAGAAATGCTTAAATACATGGGAAATGCTGGAGAGCAACTGTTTTTGAACCTACTGAATGTTATATGGGAAAAGAAAACTGTACCGAAGGAATGGGAGATATCAGTAATAATCCCAATCTTCAAGAAAGGGTATAATAGAGAATGCAGAAACCATCGGGAATCTCATTGCTCAGTGTGCCAGGGAAGATATATTCAAGAATCCTGGAGAACAGACTCAGAAAATATGTCGAAGAGCAATTAGAAGAAAGTCAAGCAGGCTTTAGACCAGCAAGAAGTGTACAAGACCATATTTTCACCCCCAAACAAATAACAGACAAGACAATAGAATACAATAAAAAGGCACATGTATGTTTTGTGGATCTACAAAAGGCTTTTGACAGAGTTCCTTGGAACGAGATATGGAAATCTTTAGAGAAGAAAGGAGTGGATAAAAACCTAATAAAAGCAATCCAAAGTTGGTACAAAGGATGCAGATGCTACGTGAGGACGAGAAACCACCAGTCAGAGGAATTTGAAATAACAACAGGAGTTAAACAGGGAGATATACTATCACCATATCTCTTTATAATCTTATTAGATGAAGTAATAAAGGAATGCCATATAAAAATGAAGCAATTCCATGTAGGATACTGGAATATGAAATCAATTAAACTAACAGAGCTCATATACGCTGATGATATTATACTAATAGCCAATACACAGGCTAGTTTACAATATAACCTAAATATTCTTAATGAAGAATTAAAGAAAAAGAATATAGAAATAAATATAGAGAAAACTAAAACAATGATAATTAGCAGAGAAAAGACAAACCATAAGATAAAACTGAATAACAAAACTTTAGAACAAGTGACAAATTTCAAGTATCTTGGAGTAATTATTAACAGTCAAGGAAAAGAAGAGGAAGAAATAAGAGATAGAATCATGAAGACAGGAAAGCTATATCAAATGATAAACCGAGGATTTATAGGCAAAAAAGAAATATCTACCCAAACAAAATTCACTGTATATAAAACAATTTATATACCAACACTTACATATAGTAGTGAAAATTGGACAATGACTGGAAAACACCTGCAAAGTGTACAAACAATGGAAATGAGGTACCTTCGAAGAATAAGTGGGAAAACCAGGAAAGATCGGATAAGGAATCAAACCATTCGGCAATCTTTAAATGCTCAGCCACTACAAGAAACAGTTGAACGTAATCAACTCAGATGGTTCGGCCATTTGAGCAGAATAAGTGAGACGAGACTGCCAAAGCAGATATGGGAAGCACGTCCACAAGGAACAAGACCAAAAGGAAGACCAAGAAAGACATGGAACATGAGTGTCAAAGAGATTTTGGAGAAACGAAGCATAAGATGGAAAGAGGCACAGGAAAAGGCGTTGGACAGAAACGTCTGGAGAGCTCTCTGTAACCCCTCGACACCGGCAGGTAGAAGAGGACGCGACTAAGTAAGTAAGTAATATGAAAAGTTGACACTATTTTATGGAAAAAGGCATAACTTCACCTTAAAGAATCTTCCGCAATGCAGAATAGGTAAGTATCAATGCTAAAATGAACGAAATAAACGAGTGAGAGGTGTTCGGGCGATACTACATAATTAATGAGGAAATAAACGATTTGAAGACTAAACTTGGTAAACGCTGTAAGTGCCACAATAATTCAAACACCGTTTTCCACGATAAACTGTGAAATGTGCCATGCTTTATAATGTGGTAAACGTGAAATATGGCTGGTAGCCCTCTAAGTAGTTCAATGGGCGTGTAAAGAGGTCACTAGTGTGCACGTTCTTAAGGGCTGATGTACGGAATGATGCGATTTCCCAACACTTTCGCTTTTGGCACTTACAACGATTACCACTTTAGTCCTCATTTCACAAAAAGGGTCCCCGCACTATGGTCTCTTAATGCTACGCCTTATCTACCAGTGGATTTGACCCAAAATCATCTGCCCGATTTCAATTTTAAATATGATTCCTTCTAATTGCGTACTTATAAAGTAAACTGTCCTTGTCCCCCCTCCCCCCTCTCGCTCAGTTAAGACACCTAATCGCCGCTACTGCGTGCATACATTTTTAAACAACAAAAACAACATGTAACAAACGCAAGTGAACGAAACACTGCAGAAAACAATATATTGAGTTCTCACCAATATCATAAGAAATGGAGGGGCCTCCCCGATGGCGCAGTGGTAGCGTCATCGCCTTGTAATCAAGGGGTCCCGGGTTCGTTACCCGGTGGAGGCACATAGTGGTTCGGATCCCACCTTAAACTGTAGGTCAAGTCCCGATTAGCCTTACTGTGCATAAAGTGGGCTTAAAACACCAAATCAACCAACCATATGAAATGGAACACGTAAATTTAGGGAAACATATGACTGCATTAAACTACATATCTCCTCAACCCCTGACTCAAAACAAAAAACATTCCTTAGAAGAAATCATGATCTATGAATTTGGTTTAGTGACTTCAGGTCGTAAATTACATAGTTTCTTACACTTTTTGTGTCGGAAACTAACTTACGCTAATTCTAAAATTTAAAGAAAATATTTGAATCTTTCTAATTCAATTAAGATTTATGGTAGCTCTATGAAACAAAAACCATAAATTAGCAAATTTTCTGCTCGTTCATCTTTGTGATCTTCACTTTTTGTGTACAATGGACCGTTTTCGAGATATTTTTTTTCATTTTTAAGGTTAATTTTTGGCGCCATTTTCCAAGATGGCGGATTTTCCCCAAACATTTGGATGGTGAATTTTTAGTATATTCTTCACTATAGCATTGCGCATATTTTCCCGTTTTCCGTTACTAATCGGTTAGTTCATTTAAAATTCTAGCCTATTACCTATTTTTGAGGAAGGAGGAAAAGGTTCTTAAAGGTACGAATGTCCTAAGCTGCCAGAATACCCACAGCACGCCCCTTCCCGGCAAGAGACAGATTGGAGCCAAATAATTGTACTTCTAACAACCAACCGGCAGATACGGACTGATTGAAAGGTATCGAGTCGTCTGAACTGATGACTAGGCTTGTGTGTGAGGAAGCAGTCGTAGCAGAAAGAAATTAAGTAGTGAGTCAGAGAGGACGCCACTTTAGTAAACACCGAAATAACAAACAAAAGTTGCATATTTGGGTTAAACAATATTTTAAATATTTATTCCGAAAATGTAGATTTGCATTACTCAATGTAAAATAGAGAAATGGCGCAAATACTGCGTTGTAAATATATGTCTAGGAAAATTATGTAACATATCCCACAATACGTAGCATGAAATTCATGAATATCATTATACGACGAATGAGTAAGAACTTATGCCTTGGGCCAAAGGTCATGATCGCAGACTATTTATAGCGTATTATCTATGTATATTATTATACGTTGTGTGGTAATAAATAATTCGTCTGTTTTCCGATAGAGGTCAGTCAATCCAAACACTGAATGTTACTGGTCAGGTTTTCCGATGGAGGTCCGTTGATGCAGTTAAAAGTCTCATTGTTTCATTCTTACAGGTATCATTGTCCTGTTTCACGCTTTAACCCTAGCATACCCGAGGGGGGTTGGAGTTGTCAGGCCCACAATCTCTATTTCTTCAATTTTTCAACTGTGAAATTCTTTTATAAAAAAATGAAAATATATTACATTGTTCCCTATGTCGTTCTCAATAATCTGCATTGTTCATAAAAACATAGAAGTTATGTAAATAGGAGGCAAAATGCACTTGGAGGGCGTATCTGATTAATATCCGAGACACTCATGCCAGTGACAGTGTACAATTGGTTGGTTGGTAATGATGATATTTTTGTAATTATTATAATTAATAAACAACTCCACCTCTATAAATTGTGACTGTCCAATATTGACATTCACAATTATTATGAACTTATATAAAAAAATAAGGTGTTTGCAACACTGATACATATTTCATTTGTTTAAAAGGTTGTTGATAAAGAATGAACATCGAAGAATGGCTGTGAATACTATCTATCATTGTGATTGTACAAGTGTGTTAATATAGATATATATTCGAAATTATGATGGGTCTACATTTTTTATTTGTGCAATCCGTGAATGTTACTAAAAGATTATTTGGAATTAGGCAAAGGCCACGTCTCAAAATAAAGAAGCATTAATTTAAAATATCGTGGTTTCTGAGAGTTTTAGCGAATTGTAAAACGAATATATGACACTCATGCAATAATTGGTTACTTTTTACTAATGATGGCAATTTTTGGAATTATTATAATTAATAAATAACTAAACTTATGTCAACAAGAAAGCATGCAGCATTAAATATCAAAATGGTTTCTTGCATTTTAGTGATTAAAAAAAGTGTGGCATGTGAGGCCCCCTCAGGCAAGTAAGTTTCTCGTACGGTACGGGTAAGCTAGGGTTAATGTGTGTTGTTCAGTTCAGTACAGTTTCTGCATTGTATACTTCATATTCTTTCGTGAAAATATATTTTCCGATCGTGACTTTTGACTCACCCTGTAGAAAACTGCAATAAACAAGTTTTGGCGGAAGATTTACGAAAGGAAGGCGTGACTTGAGGATTAAGAAGCATTAGGAATAAGGAGATTGAGTTTAAGTCAAGAAGCTAACATTAAACACGACAATTCTTCGCACGAGAGAAAGCAAACAGCCAAGAATACAAATACAGAAAGAGGGAAATTCTCATGCAAGATTTTGTAATTAAAATCGTACTATGCCTGAACCAAACTTTGCCAGACATTTGTAACGAGCAGAAAGTTTTCTCGGCATCCCCAACTGGGTAGAGCAAACAAGATTGAAGCTTCTTCCTTCACCTCTCTTCTCCGCAGTTCTTCGTCCTCCTTTCCTATCGCCAAGAACGAAATTTTCTGTGTGTTCGCTTTCTGTTAAGTGAATTTTCTCCCTCGCCGTCGTACGCGAATCTGACGAAGCGTCACGCTGCAGCTCGACTGTTCCACGTGACTGCAAAAAGTAGGGCAGGAAACTTCACGGATAGCAGCCGCGTGTCTTTTCGTCGGTGTTGGTATGGAAGAAGGTGCTCGAAACGGTACGGTTGCCAGTGAGTTTCGCTCCGGTGGGTTCAAGGGAGGATCGAAATGTTTTTAGTTGAACTCTGCTTCGGTTATGAATTCCAAGATATCTTTTTCTCATGACACCTTCTTCTGTCCCCCTTTCCTCCTGTTTCTTTATCCCTTTCTATAACGTTTACTTTATTCACATCAATCTCTTTCTTTCTGTCTCTTTCTCATCTGTCTTTATCTATGTCCGTGTCTTCATCTTTCCTCTATTTTCTTTCCTTTCTTCATCTATTTCTTTAACTTTCATTCCATTCATTTCTGGCGCATTCTGTAATTCTCTCTCTCCGTCTTGCTTTCCTCTTATGTCTTTATCCATGTGTGAGACATATTTCTCTTTCGATGGGCTAAGACTATTCCTATTCTTCTTCCTTCGCCTATTTCGTATTCCTTGTTTCATTATTTATTTATTTATTCATTCTTTTCTCTCCATCTTACTCTTTTCCAAATTAGTATCTTCTCTTTATCTATTTCTATAACTTTCATTATTTGTCTCTGCCCCATTATTTCATTCTCTCTCATTTTTCTCCTATTAGCCTTGTGAGATTCTTGCTACTTCGGTCGGCTAACACTTTCTCGACCCTCCTTCCCTATACTTTGTTTTCTTTCTTGCAGGGCCTCCCGACTGCCCGGTGGTAAAGCCGTTGCCTTGGGAACAAGGTGTCCCGGGTTCGATATTCGGCGGTAGTGGTTCGGGTCCTACTTTAAGCTGTAGGTCCAGTACCGATTAGCCTGACTGTACACAAAGTGAACTTAAAAATTCCAACTCAACTTATTCCTTTTTAACTTATTTCCCTCCCTTTCTCTTGGCTTTCTGTTTCGTAATCTCTTCTCTTTTCTCTATTTTCTATATTCTCTATCTCTCTTCCTTCCTCTGGGTCTCTATAGCTGTAGCAACGCCCCTGTAACGAAAGTCAGCATAGGATAAAGATGGCTAAAGATACTGAGAAGCGAGCCCATACAGTTGGGAATATAGTCTGTGATTCTTTCGTTAGGGATAAGAAGTTAAGATAGGGTTTAAGTTTCTTAATGCAAACTGTCTGGCCAATGTCCTTGGATAGTTCGCTTAATTAAAACCGACGAAAGCATAGTGTTACAATTAGCCCTCCACAAATCAGGCCTTGTGCCCGCTCTCTGATATTCGTTGGTGAAAACATAACATCGGAGTACCCACAGCAGAGTAAAATGACCATACAAGCAAATGATTGTCATAAAATCTATAACCTTACCGAGAACATCCCATAATAACCCATCTATTAGGTATACGTAAGCATTGTTTCAAAAAATATATAAATAATATTTGCATTCCATAAAGAAAAGTAAAGTGCTCCCCTGATGTGATCAGCACCTGGCCGCCTTTACACCCCAGAGTTTCCTACAGGTACCCACTTTATACGGTGCTGGATGGGCACCGGAGCCGCTTGAACAGATGGAAAAAAAAATCCCGAGTCTCTCGCATGATAGTAGGACTACTTAACGACTGAGCTACCGCGGTCCGTATAATTTTTATTATACAGGGTGGCCGGCCTAGAGGTACAAGTCTAGCAGCGTACGTCTGACAATAAACATGTGGACACCACAACGAAAGATACAGTGTGTGCTATGGTTAACAGAGTTCAAATCAGAAACACGTGTTAATACTTGCGTATAGATCGCGCATGCGCACAAATGTTCAATGTGACGCGCTCTGGAAAGTCTAGCAGCGTATACCGGACAGTCAACATGTGAACACCACAGCAAAAGGTGCAATGTGTGCTATGGTTAGCAGAGTTAGTAAGTATTAACACGTGTTTCTGATTTGAACTCTGTTAACCATAGCACACATTGCACCTTTTGCTGTGGTGTTCACATGTTGACTGTCCGGTACACGCTGCTAGACTTTCCAGAGCGCGTCACATTGAACATTTGTGCGCATGCGCGATCTATACGACTCGGTACTGACCTTAAAATGGTGACGATTCAGCATTTACCCAACAACATAAAATGTATAGCTCTTTCTTTATAAGCATATATTTTTGTATACCAAACTTCATTATTCCTTGCACAATTTCGGGTGTGTTTTACTGGAAACAAATGGAATTTTGTAAATTGATTGATATGTAGAGAAATGTATTTAATCATTCGGTATCTGATGAATGTGGAGTACATCTTGATTGATGTTGGCCTGCAATGTAACAACACTAAATGGCATAAAACAATGAGAGAGATTATATTGTTTCGATTAAATTTATTAAGAGGTATATTATACACGTAAGGCTATTAAAATTTCGTATTGCATTTTTGAAAGTCATTAATCTGCTGAATAAATGATTAGAATCTCTTATATTTTTACTAATCCATGCTTTAGGTTATAATATATTTAAAGCTCTTGCACGCTGCTGCCATCTACTGAATAAATTGACGTCTGAGGTCAGTGTTCAAAATATTTCATACATATAGCATTTTTCATTTGATTTCCCCGAGTATCGTATACGATAAGGACAAGAACCAGAGAATTTCGAGAGAAGAAAGAATTTCGGACTCAAGGGTGAACGAATAGAAGTATTTTTCAGCCCTGCTTTGCTGGTTAACTGCAAAATTATCTTCCTTTCTCCATACCTCTTTCACTTTATCTTTTTCTTCTCTATCTTTCTATATCTCTTTCTCTCTCTTCCTTGTTTCTCTGTGTCCTTGGTTTTCTCTTTCTGTATCTACTTCTATACTTTTTCCTCTTCATCTGTGTTACCTTGCCTCTCTCTTCTTTTTCCTATGATTTTTTATCACATTATTTATTTACTTATTTCTGTTATCTCTCTTTCTTTTCATTCTTCTTTCTTGCTCCATTTCTGTCTTTCCTTCTGTTTCTCCAGCTCTTAGCTTAATTTCTTCCTCTGTTTCTCTATTTCTTTCTTTGCCCTTTCTGCCTCTGATTCTGTACCACTTCCTCAGATTCTTTCAATTTCGCTCTACATTTTCTGTTTGTGTGTCTGTGTGATTCTTGCTGTACTACAAAACGATCCTGCAATTTTCTCGTGTAGGCAGGGGATAGTGCTCCCCCCTTTGGTGGCGACGCCATCCAAAGGAGAACTATTACATTAAGCTCGGCTGTCAGATCATCTTGACAAGGCGAATAAATGGTCTTAGGATGTTATGGCGCTTGCAAAGGAAGATTACGATGTTGTCTTTTCATCTTCAGCGTTGGCGCCTGAAACGAGACTCCCTTTGAGCTGTTCAAACTGCCGCTCTGTCAGAGCCAAAGAGCGCGTTGAAATCACAGATAACGAGGGTATGTCAAGGGTAATGAGAGGAATAAGTTTCAAAGGTGGCCTGGGTGCAGAGTTCATCGAAGCTACGGCGAGATCCTTTATATGAAATTAAATACAAACAGGCCTCGTGTAATTTGAGCTTATTTTCATTGCTTTATACCTAAAGTTTCAATACAAATACACTCTCTTCCCTGACGTATTTGAGTAACGTGAGTAGGCTAAGCGATTTAGTTGTTGCTGCACATGGAAAGAGTTCGGGGAAGAAACTACGTAGTTACAGCTTTGGGAAAATACTGTCTTGAAAAAAATATGAATATGATCTATGAACTACCTCGTACAATGAATAAAAATAGTTCAAAAGGAAGTCAGTGTGGCTTGATTTAAATCAATAATTTATATACTCTGTCTCAGCTAACTTTGCTGCAAGGCCGCGCAGAGCGTCAAAGAAGCGAGGGAAATCTATTGGCCAGAGAGAAGCAGTAGAGGCTGCTGGGATGGTTGTTAACTTCAGTCACTTTCTCCCACTCCACGCAATTCCGTTCCTCTCACGTGTTCATTGGTGGAGCCGTCTCACGTCACTACTTGCGCAGAGACTAGCTTTCGTTTGCCTGCTCCACAGTTAGCTGGGACGGAGTATAGATTATGTACATAAGGAATTTGTAGATATCAAAATCACTTTTGGTGAATGATATTTATTAACCTCTAAGAAAGGAAAGAAAATATATGTACTGATGGAGTGAAGGTCATACGAATGGAAATGTAATAACTGTACACAAAAATAAATTTATCTTGATTTAAAATTCAGTAACTTTTATAGGCAAAAAGAGCAAACAATTTGTGTAGAATAACATACAAAATACTAATCATGGTGAACTGTAAATAGTGTCTTATCATTAAGCTGTAAATGAACATTGCAAACTAATATTTTCCAAACTGTCCTTAAAAAATATCGCCAAAATTGAGCTACAGAGACTATACAAATATTTTAAGTTGTTACTCCGTCACAGCTAACTGTGGAGCAGGCAAACGAAAAGAAGTCTCTGCGCAAGTAGTGACGTGAGACGTCACTATTTTGTATTTGTATTAATCAAACTGTTCAAAAGTTTTACAGGGCAAGTTTCGAGAAAAAATCCTTTTTCTAATTATATATGTACGGTGCCAAAAAACTTAAGAGCGTTTAAGCGGTTTTTTTTTCAAATAAAAAGTTGATTTAAATTTTAAAAATCACATTTATATAAAAAATCATCACAAACAATTTTTGAAAATAATCATAATTTTTATCCACCCTTATTTTAATAAAAAAAATGCAAAGATATGAAAAGCATAATGTATCTGTACAGAGGGCGTTGATTGGTCGACTCACGTTTCCGCCAATGAAGGTTCCAGGTTCGAATCCTGGCCTGAGCATGAGGGTTCCTTTGTGGGTGACACTTGGTTAATTTCATCTAAAAACCATTCAGCAGCTTACGAAAAGAATACGGTGACGTAATAAAGACAAGCACAAATACACAAATAATGTTATCAGTACTAAATTTACAGTTATTAAACGAGATACGAACTATTGTACTGATCACAAAACGGAAAACGAAGGCACAAACAATTTACCAATACGCAAAAGTTATATTAAAAGATATCCGCAAATATCCACATCAGTAAAATTAAATATGCCTACTGAAGATTTCGTCCAGAAATTTAAGCCACGTTTCCAGATGGCATATTACATTTTTAAATGTGAAAAAATACTTTAGTGTAGCAATAGGTAACGACAGAGAATCGTCAAATTTCCACACAATATCAATTTTCATACGATGCTGGAATCTTCGGACATTACTATTTATATTGCATAACTTTCTTGCTTTTTTAGTATCCGTACGTTTTCACATTTATCACTCACTGAAGGTATTACGTTTCTCTTCTAGCCTGCGACATCTGTAGTTCTAGAATCCTACCTCTTATGCAACCAACTTGGCAAGACGGTTCTTCAGGTTGCATAAGAATAAGGCGCTCAAGGGGAGTTTTTCCTTCATTACTTGTCACTGATAGAACCTAGAGCCAGACGGTCAAAGTTCATATTACGTAGCACAAACGGTTCATTACTAAACGCTACAAGTGACATACCGAAGATATTCCACATTATCAAGTTATAATTTGACTAATTAGTACTGATTGTTCTGGTCGGAGCAATATTAGAAAAACGGAGCTCTGTTTACGTCATGACAATAACCAATAAGCGTATTATGTGGGTGTCATAGTTGAAAAACATGTTTACAATACTTAATATAATGTGAAGTTTACAGCCCAGTAGTTACAGTAGTAACGTTGTTGCCTCTTAAACAAGGGATTCCTGGTTCGATCCCCGGCAGAGGCGCATAACACAGCGGTTCATATCCCACAGTCCCTATTAGGGTAACTGAGCCACAGACCCTTCTGCAGTTCACTATGGTTGAGCCTCATAACTTTTACGAATGTTCCGGTTCACGGAAAAAAGCCAAAAGAGACGAATATTTCTCTCAGACCAAACATTTCCGTCATATACCGCCTCGCACTTGTGCCCTTCCATTCCCATCGATCCTATGGGGATAGAATATGGGAATGCGAGACTCGGTTCTTATGAATTATTTGCGTTCGTCTCCTGTCACGCTGCTGGACGTCACGGGTCAGTGAACTCGGGCGGTCTTCACAACAAGTACGCTCAAAGGACTTGCAATGCTCCTGTGGGCAGTGGAGAGAACTCCTTATACCCAGCGATAGCGAGGCCCCTTGGGGGGTGAGTGGATCTGGTGACGAACATTTTGGTCAATATTTTGAGTGTAAAAATGAAGCTGAAAATGCCGTGAGTAAAAGCAGAAATATTTCATTATATTGCAATTAATTTACTTAATTCGCTCTCTAGTCATCTATGTGTACCTCGTTGAACGGCACGAATAAAAATTCTTAGCATTAAGCTCATTGGATAAGAAATTTGCACAGTTCTAGTTTAATACACCTACAAGTAGTGGCGTGCCAAGAATTTTCGAAAAGGAGGGAGGATAGGGATACTTTTTTTAGTAGTCACCTCTAATTTTGCTATCTTTTCTGCCTCTGAATTTCTCTTTTTAAGGAATACTGGGCCAAAGGGGGTTATGACCCTCCACATCCACCCTTGGGAACGCCAGCGCCTACAAGCCACTTCAAAGCGACTCTCCCAAGATACGCAGTCTCTCCCCAGGAAGAGTAAATAATTAAAAAATGTATTTAAACCTTAACTATATGTTTATCCCTCGTACATGAGGTTACAAAAAATGTACAGGTGTATATTGCTTTCTTTAGTTTAGCCAGTTAATTCCACGAAGAGATAAAAGGGAGAATTCGTATCATATAACTTCAATCAAAAACACAAGTATAATCACGATTAACGTTGTACAGTCAACGCGAAACAAGCAAGCCTCCATATTTCTCCAGAAACGCAAAAAAACCTGTTCTTAGGCCTCCCATCAGATTGCCATGTTGTTGACAACTATCTTAGCAAATGTCATTAGGCAGGTATATACAGGCTGGTCCATTCACTTGGCCTCTCGAGTTACAAGGTGATGTCATTGGTAGAAGGTTATGACGCATTTTGAAGAAGAACGTTCTTGTAACTCGGTAACGAATGTTCTTTCTACGTACGTAGACAAAGTTTTGACGTATGCTCTTTCTAGATAAAGTTGCCTGTGACATAAATAATATTTGCCGAAGCATTAAACTTTGAAATAACAATTCATGAATATAAAACATTAAATTGCAGTGTAATGTTCAATGGAATTACCTATTCTCTGCAATTTATAAGCTGTTTCTCTTATTTTTTTAAAGTTATTGTATGAATGCATTATTGGGGACAATTGTAGAGCTTTATTGATTGGTGGGGCATGTATGTATGTAGGTAGGTAGGTATGCATTGTCCACATTTAACTTAACCTCATACTTAGGTTTGGTTTGAGTTTGAGTTGCTGTTTTAAGTCCACTTTATGCAAAGTAAGGCTAATCGGGACTGGACCTACAGTTTAAAGTGGGATCCGAACCACTTGTGCCTCCACCGGGACCCCTTGATTACAAGGCCTCATACTAAGAAAACGGATTTATATGTAGTAAAAATATGCTAAATATGTAAATATACAAGGATTGGATAAAAAGTAATGGCAACAATGCTGTCCCGTGAAAGGGGTGAGTCACAGAGCCACAAATGTTTCGTGGCTGATAAAGGAATGTCAGACGACGAAGTATAGTGAGTGGGAGCTATTGTATGGTATTCAGTCAAAAACAGCAGTGCTCTGAAGCAGAGGACGAGAGTGCAAGCGCCCTAACAATATGTTTAGGCAAGAAGAACAACGTCTCTCAGGCAGACGGTCAACGCAGCCTACTACTGCACCTTCTTGTAACACCACCTTCGTCTCGCATTAAGAAGGAAGCGACGGCAAGTTCTGGCACGGTGTCCCATCATCCTGCTTGACAATGCAAGGTGTCACACTGCGAACACTGTAACGGTGCTCCTGCATAACTGGTAGTGGGAGGTACTGGAACATCCGCAGTATTCACCGGTATATGAGACCGTGTGATTACGACCTTTTTGCCAAAATGAAGGAACCATTGGGCGTGAAGCACTAGGACACGCGCGAAGCCATCATACGTGCTATAGGGCGGTCACTGCGGGACATCGACAGAGATGGACGCGCTGACGGTGTACGACTCCTTCCATACGTGTGGCAGAAGGTTGTAGAGATGGGGGGGCAGTAGTGTAATTGGTACTATAGCTGGGGCGATAAATGAAGAGGTTTTCGACTGAATAGAAATACTTAAAACTAAAGCAAAATGTCTATAAAATTTCATTTCTACTGTGTAAAACCTACGATTTTTGTAAAAAAAAGCTTCCGAGAAAAGATGACCCCCTCAAATTGATGTGGCTAAACCTGAATTTGCCAAAATTGCTGTTTATAAATTTGTTAAAAATATGGCTTATATAATATTTGGTTTGGCCACACTTAAAACTAAGCCAAGATGCTGTTAAAAGTTTTTTGATTATACAGTAGTACAGTAAATAATTATTCAAAATATTTTTATATTATTATGTTAATATGTTGACCCAAATATTTTAATTGAAGACTAGGTACAACTTGTTTATCTAATACTAAGACAATGTAATATGCAGAGGTCTTCTAGAATTGCTCTGTAACTCTCTCATTTCTTACATCATAAACATATGATTTTTCACCTATAAGAATAACACTACATATGGTGTCATCAGGGAGTGTATCATGGAATTCACAGATAATTTTAATATTTGTCCTGTCATTAACCACAACTTGTTTTCTTTTTGAGGTGTTGATGACAAACATGGGTCTCTGTGCTTTGAATTCATCTGGTGAGTAATACATGTTAGTATTCCCAATTGTGACCCTTTTGTAAGTTGTAAATGCCTCATATAATTTGAGGAAATCATCCTTGGACATGTTTAAATTATAATTTTCTCTGGGGAACACCTCATTTCTGCCATTTTTAAGATATATGTTCTTGATGTTGCAGTTATCAAATTTACTTGAATTTTTTTCTTGGTTATTGTATCTTCCAGTCTGAAACAGTACCACCACAAAATCTGGCATATCATATTGTATACTGGAGAATGAGTTTGTAGCATCAAATTCATAATAGCTACCAGTGGCAGGCTTCTGCACACATTGATATGTATAAAATTGTAAAGGCACCTGTGGATTTTTTAGTATATCTGCTTTGTATTTAAGAGCATAACTAGCTTCATATTCAACAACTGGAATTCTTAGCTCCATAGTCTGAATAAGGCATTTGCCTTCATCAGGTAGGGTATTAGGCAGAGCTGCCCTAGTAGAATTTAATGAACTGTACCTCATCAAAGCATTATCATCATTGGCAGCTCTTCTAAATGTAATTCTTAAACCACCCTTCCACATAATTTCTTTGTAATCTGAGAAGAATCCTGGCAATAGGCGCATAGGAAACAATACTGTGTGACTCTTAGATATTATTTTATCACCAGCCTCAAATCCACCTATTTTGTAGTATGATGCCTCTGTTTTGGATAATTTTAGTGTGGCCAAAGCTGTAGAGGTAATGCCAGGGTAGTCTACTCTTTTTATAACAACACCATGTTTTCTAATCTCAATTTCAGAGAACAGATGTGGCACAAAATTGTCTACCAATCTTATATTTGTGTTAGCTGGATAATCTGTACCATCCAGTTTTACAACATCAAATTTAATATAAAGGTCTGCTCTGTGAGGGTGTATAAATCCATCTCCTACATCAAGGTCAACCTCAATCTCTGTGTTGGCTTGATTTAAATTTGCAAAGGTCCTCCGGTTTGGGGGGAATGATTGTAACTCATAACTCTCAATATTTTCCATTTTATTTATTTATTTATTTTTGTATGTATTTTTATTTAAATATTAATTTCTATGATAGCAGTTGTTGTGGCTCCAGCAAAATCAACTAATTCTTCTTTTTCATTAGTGACCATCAACTCAATCTAATCTATTCTATTATGGCACACAGGAAAATATAATGTTGGTGATGGAGTGTAGATGATCGGTTCCATAAATTCAGAGTTAGGTTTGAATGTTGCAATAATGCCAGTTTGTTTGTGAGTGCCTATGCCATTTGATTTGGTGATCATACCCTCGGCCACATTACAGTGAATATTTAGAGTTTTTATGGCTAGGAATTTAGGTATATTAATAGCAGTGTGTTTAATGGCTGGTTCAAGTTTTGTGTTGTTCTCGAATCCTAATAGCTCTCCTATAGTATCCAGATCTACTGTTTCTGTAGCAGACACAATTTCTACTCTGTGAGTGACAGAATTTTGAGTTAACACTATACCTCTGGGTAACTGAGCATGTAGAGTAGACAGATTATACTGCCCTGGAGTAATGACAATTTTTTGGTCACCAACTGCAATTGTGTTGTTGTGGTGTGTAATATTAGGGATCAAATACATGCCATAGAATGCTCTGAGAGCTATTGTTTTGGGATACACTATATCATCATGTAGTTTAAGTTTCAATATTGAATTTTGGCTGGTGAGATGGAATACTCCCATGATGTTTTAGATACCACAAAGCTTTTTGAAAATTTTCAATTGATGGTTTATTTATTTGAGACAGATATCTAAGAAAAGATAAACATAGATGTCCACAATTAATATCTTTGAAATTTTGAATACGGGTATTATTATAATAAAGATTAGTTGATTTTAGATATTTTACTAAATTCTCAGGTGGAACACCTCCAAATGAATCAAACACAAATGCCTCATTGTTTAAATATTTAAGATAACAAATCCAGTGAGTACTATGATTTTTGTACTTATCCAAATTAACTATGCCACACTCTTTTTTGAGTGGTTGTTCTGGTAAAGAATCAGACATGTACACACCTCTAAAATTTTTGATGCCTAGTGGTTTTATTAAAGCTTCAATATCTTGGTAAGCGGCTCTTGTTTTTTTTTAAACTTATTCATAACTTTCTTAACACCTTTGCCTTGTTTTTCCATGGCCAGATTATGGCGCTTTTGTTCATCTAATTCTGCCTTATTTTTCTTGGCATCTATTACTGTTTTTGCTATGACAGCTGATCCCCCAGCCAAGCTCCCCACAGCCCCCAAAGCTGCTAAAATAGCTGGGATACTAAATATGAATCCACCTATATGTGATTTTTTTCTAGATTGCTGTAATTTTTTAATTGTGGAGTACTAAGTAACAATTTCATACCATGTCCTTTGGCAAGACAAGAGCTTTTTTTCTTGCGCTGCTTCTTGGTTAGAAGACTATCAATAGTTTTAAGAGATTTGAGACCTGCATAAGGTATCTGATACATAACACACTTGGCCTTCATTTTTGGTTTATTATATACATATTCTGGGATTAACTATCACAATTAAATTGTAGCTAATTTATTTAATTTATTACAACCCCCACCCCAGTTTTTGTTTGGTGTTCATAGCTATCTATGGTGGTCCCCAATGCTGCTATTCTCTCACCCAAAGAAGCATCTTTGCTTACAAATCTACCAAATGCAGTTTCTTCTAATTTTTTGTCTGCCACATGTCGCTTGTTAAGGTCGGTATGTGTGTTGTATGCTATGTCATGGTCTCTACAAGCAGCATCTAGGAGATTAACACCAGGGTCTCCTCTGTTTAGTCGATGGTCTAATTTGGTACCTGGACCACAATACTGATAGCCTGGTATGTGTAGCTCAAATGGCAACTTGTTTATGATGTCATTAACCAGCCCCCGACTCTCAGAGATATTCCAAAATTTGAGGGGTAGAGTATTAATAATTTTTATAAGATATCCAATGCCCTTAGTGTCATTCACTATAAAATTAGACAATTTGGTGCTTGTCATGTCCATAATTCCAACCTTTTCATTGTAAAAATTGTGGTTGCCAGCATTTTCTTCACCAGCTATCACCAGCAATCTATCTACAAGTTTCCTGACATCGTCAACCCAGACAAATTCTTTAGGCAATGTGTTGTACTGTTTGATCTCACTACCTGTTTTGATCTGTGACCATATGGGTTTGATTAAGTTGTTGTATTTTGCTCCACTGCTAGACTTGACTCTTTTTTGTGTGGGATCATTGTTCTGGTATAGAGCATCTGATTTTATTAATATTTCTTTGTAATGCTCATAATCTTGATCTGTATAGTTGCCAGGTCTCTTACGAGTCATCAATTCCCATAATCCAGGTGTTCCAGGATACTTAACAAAACCACCTCTTTCTCCAAGATGAGATTCTGAATATACTATTAGATCATCTCCCATAAATGTTACCCTAAAATTGCCAATTCTATGTATGATGCTACCATCAACCTCTGTGTCGGCATATAAACCAAAAACCTCATCTTTGTTGTCTTTAGGTGTGCTTAAATATTTCTGAGCAAGAAGACCCAATTCAATAGGATCCTGAGTAGCTTCAATTCTTCGAGGAGCAACAGGACTAGGAGTATGAATACTAGAAAGTGGGGTGATTCGATAATCTAATATGTTCCTAGCAGCTACAGGTACAAGCTCTGTAATCAAATTTTGATTTTGCTCTGTAACAGTTTTGATATTTTTACCTAGTTCACTAATAGCATCAATAATCGGATGTTCTGTGCGCTTGTGTTGTTCATAGATACCTCGGTTCTCTACTTTCCATCCCTTAAATCTTTTTACAAGATAGTCTCTTAATTTAAGATCATCAATAATTGGTCTTTTCATGGTTATTTATATATGTTTCAATGTCTAGAAAATTGTTAATTTTATTTCTATATTTACCACTATTAGGTTTTCTTATATCAATTGTGACAAACCCATAACTATCCTGGTTCCAGCACCTACTGCAAAACTTAGAAAAATTATTGTAGCTCAAGTCACCACCTACATATTCATCATGTATGTGTTTGAGGTTAGTATGGTCTTGATGAAACACACATATAAAATTGCTGTTGTCTCTTATTAATTGTTTTGGTATTTTAGAAAAAGTCTGTGCCAGGTAGAAGCAATCTATGTTTTTGTGTCGGCCCTGTGTAAAGAAATTTCTAACCTTGTTTTGGTTTTCCAGTATAATATCATCAAATACACCAACAGAGTTATCGAGACATTCATGAAGTGGTTTAACATCTGATTCAAAAGTAGCTATATCCAATCCATCATATAACTTTATCAGTTGCTGATATTTTAATTGTTCTAAACTCTTAGAGAAGACATACAAGTGCCTATTTTTCCAATCTAACCAGTTGGGTGCCAATAAAAAATTATCAATCATTAGTGTAGTTTTACCACAAGCCGATGGTCCAACAATAAGACATCTAATATTATCAGGCAACAGTTTGCCATTTCTCTTATTCTGCTGTTCAGGATCTGGTAGTCTTTTTATAACATCCCAGGTGTTCATAGTATCACTTTGTCTGCCTCGATCCAGCTGTGTTCTGGGAGACCTAGCCATTTGACCAGTATTTTGTTGCCTTTTTTGCGAATAACTTTTTCTATAAGATATGTGTCCGGCTGTTTAGTTTTGTTAAGTTCTTCTTCATAAAATCTGCCTTTGAGAATTTCTCCTCGGTGATCTTTTATTATATATGTATTACGAGCCCCAGGTTTAACTTGAACCACTGTAAATAATTCAGTACTTCAATTTCTGGTAAAACCTCTTTTGAATAAGTGCTTATATTTGCTAATTCTTACTTGATCACCAACTTTGTATTTAGCTTTTTTTGTTGTTGGTTGGTATCTAGGATAGTAAACAGTACTGATCAATTTTTGCTCATCAGATGAAGTTACCTCAGAGGGTTTCATGTTAATTGTGGTGTGAACTGAATTATTATATTTATCTACAAGTTCTGGTAGAATAGTAAGCCATTTATAATTACCTTGAAGGGTAAATTGTTTATACATATGATTTTTTAGAGTTCTGTTGAATCTTTCTACAATAGAGGCCTTGAGATCACTGTAACTCGAGTAATGTTTTATTGAATGGTTTTTAATAAATTGTTGGAACACCAAATTATAGAATTCTTTGCCATTATCTGTTTGTAGATAGCGTGGTGATCTTCCACTCTGATTAATAATTGTCCTAAAAGCTTCTGTAACACATTTTCCAGTCTTAGATTTGAGCGGCAATGCCCAGGCAAATTTTGAAAATGTATCTATGACAGTAAGTATATACTTGTATCCTTTGTTGACCTTGTGTAAGTTTTTCAGCTGTCCCCCATGAGGTGCCATTTCCACCAAGTCACACTGCCATAAATAATCTATGCCTTTTGTAACTACTGGCAGTCGCTTATAGTTATGTCTGGCTGGTTTGTGTAATTCATCAACAATAATTTGTCTAGACATAGTATGTAAACAAGAATATTGCAACTATAGGGTGTTCAGCAGCAGATACTACAGGATTTTCTAAATATAATTTGTCTCCTATTTGTATATTAAATTCCAGAGAACCATCATCTTCAGCATAAGATGTTTCTAATGTATTGGGATCTGTAAAATCCTCTAACTCTACACTGGTGACCTTTGGTTTGTTGTCAGCATTAGTTATTGATAAGGTAGGGTAGTGGTGTGCTTGTGGTTGTAACCAATATTTGATCTTAATTGGTCTAAGTGTGCCTCCAATAAAAAAACTGGTAATAAAATTGTGCAGGGGACAGCTTATACATTTTACCACCTGGTGTAAATGGTGAATCATATTCTTTGTTGGGGATACTGTTTAATTCAAGGATTACTGTATGCTTAGGATTCTCGATTAGGCCAGTTATTTCTTTTTCTGCTGTAAGCAATCTACTTGTTACAGTTTCAAGGTGCTCGTTGAGAGTCCTAACAATCTCATCGTGACCTGGTTTTATTCTTATGTCCACAGCAAGTTTTTTGTATTGTTGGACAATCTCTTGAAGTTGCGTGGCAAAAATAGACAGAGTATTTGCTTGGTTGGATTCGATGGTCCCTAGTTGTTGCTTGATATTAGCTACAATTTGCTGTAGATTTTCAACAATAGCTAATTTTGAACTTTGAGTTGTAAGATCATGAACTTGTATTCTGATACCCTCAAATAGAGCATGCAGTTCATTAATATGTTGATTGGTTGGTAGAGTGGCCATTGTCTGAGTAAGCTGTTTGATCTCTGTCTGCATATTCTTGATATCTTCTGATTTTAGTATGCGATTCACAGCTCTCTTAATATTTTTAAGTTCCTGTGATGTAGGCAGATTTGCTACAGTATTCTGCAAAGATTCAAGTGCTAATTTCACACTATTTAATTCACTGGCGTCAGCCACACTACGCATAGCATCTTGGAGCAGAGTTATGTCTGCCTGAGTAGGTGTCGATTGTTGTAAAATTTCAAGTTTTGTTTGGATATCATCGATCAAGTGATGAAAATGAGATAGCTCAGATTCGGTGTTGAGGTTTTCAAGTTTGGTGATCTGTTGCTGGACACTGACAAGAGTGTCTACAATACCAGGCAAGCGGGATTCTAGAGATTCTTGTACATTTGTCAGATCACTTTGTACTGCTGCTATGGTACCCTCAAGATGAGTTATGGTACTCTGATTTTTTCCAAAATCTTCATATGTTTCAAGTTGCAGTTTGATGTTGGCAACATTACGAGTTATAGCATTCAGAGCATCAGAAGATGGTAAGTTGTTCATAAAATTTTCAAGTGTCTCAATTTTTTCTTTAACCTCGGCTATGGCATTGTTTAAGGGGTCCAGATTAGGTATTTGTAGTGATTGAATTTGTTCTTTTAGAGTAGAAATTACTAGATCAAAATCTTCTTGTGACTTTATGCTTTTGACAATTATTTGGAGTTGTGTCTGGACACTACTAATCTGCTCTTCTAGTTGTTGTTTCAATTGTTCAGAGTTGGTATTCTGAGTTTTTAATTTAGCTTGAAGAGTTGCTACAGCTTCCTCTAAATTTTGAAAATTATCCAATGTTGCCAAATCAGTATATTTTTGAAGCAATAATTTAAGTTCTGAATCAATTTTAAGAAGAGGGTCCATGCATTGTGATTGTAAATTTGTAATTTCTAGTTGAAGTCTGGCATTGAGTGTGGTTTGTAAAGCTTGTAAATCACTTCTTAATTTTTTAACTCTGACATCAAGCATCAGAATCTCATCACTATGATCTTCATGTCTTGTATGGCCAAATATGTCATTAGGCATTTTTATTTTTTGATTTAGTGGTTATTTATTATAAAATATCTAATTCTTAATTCTATAAAAAATGGTATAAGCTTGTCATAATATCCTGGGACCTCAATATATAAACAATCACCGGCAGAAACGTTATATACAGTGCCAGAAACCATGTTTGAGTGCTTAATTCTATAAATATTTCTCCCTACTGAAATTTTGACATCACCCTCGGGAGTTGTAATAAATTGTAATTGACCACCTATAGGTAATTGGTAATGATTTAAATTATTGTTAAATATGTATAATGTTTTACCTGTTTTATCATCAACATCTGTAAGTATGCTATTGAGATGAATAATTAAGAAACCACTTAGTTTAGATATTATATCAGGAGAGGGTACTGGTGTCGGCAGGTCCATAATAGCTTTTTTTTTAAATCCAAATAAATTCATAGGCATGTTTTATTTATTTTAAATCATGCTCTGTAATTGGGCATTGATTACCACTTCTCAAGTCACAATGACCCCACGGTAAAGTATGTGTGCCACATGATAAAATACATCTCTTATCGTCATGTGGGTCTAGAGCTACTTTTCTTACAATATTGCTAGTTAACAAGTGATCCACACTCTGAATTCTATTTTCTGATGTTTTAATTAACTTCTGTGACTTGAGACAATTTTTGTAATCTTCAAATTCAAGCTCTTTGTCTACAGTATCTCTACCAATGCCCTTAGCTTTTTTGGCAACAGCACCACTACATGTTTTAAAACTATACATTTTAGCTCTTAACCCAGCAAATCCTACAATAACATCGCCAAGGGTCTCATCTTTTAACTTGCCAGGCACCTTTTTGTTGTGGGGTTGAATCTTTGAATGTTCACTAGTATCAAAATATTTAATTAATTCAGGATGTGATATATCGTTATAAACATCTTCTGTTTGAATATCAAGAATAAAACTATCTGTGTCCATATACATTAATTTTACACAATCACCATAAAAAGGTTTCAACACATCATAATATAATTTTAACATATGTAATTTTGCCAATTCTAATATCACCGCCCCTACATAAATAGGTTTATCAAACTTAATTTTTGTTTTTTTCATATTAAAAAGTGCCATATTGTCATCATAAATTCTTCTATAATTGTAATTCGGCTTTGCCACTAATTTTTTGCTCCGGCTGGGGTCGGTAACTAATTTAACATCAGTATGTTTTCTAAAATTTTCTATAGTTTTGCCATATACCGAATTTACCATTAATTTAAACAAAGTTTTATCAAATTGGCTTACTGCAGATGTTCGAAGTTCGGTATTCGTATCAATATATGGTTTCAACCATCTTGAGTGCCTGAACCTCAAAACTTTGCCAACCTTAGTTACTTTAACACCATGACGCATCAGAAACTGCAAGTTTTTGTAATATATTACATAATCCTGTTTTGGATCCAGAGTCATCATTAGCTATTTTTGTTTAGAATTAGGTGAACACTCAACCTCAGAAATTGGGGGCAAATCAGAAAATTTGTTGTGTAAATCTTCAGGAATTATCAGATCAACTTCTAAGAACAGGCCATAGTTACTGTCATCAAAATCCTGAAGATCCCCAATACTAAAATTTTCAACCCACTCAAGCCCTGCATATGGCAATTTATCCATCATAGCATACCCATACAAGTTGTTGGCATCCACATAAAGTATAAAATTTGATGGCAGTGCTGGATCATAATTGGGAATATATTTGTTATTTGCTCTATCATATCTCTGAGAACATTGCACCATGCCTCCTCTTATACATTGTTCCATAAATAGATACATATCTTGATCTTGGATTAAATTCAACTCCATTTTAGTGTTTAAAAACATTGCAGACCATGCTAGACCCGGAGCACTATAAAAATAAATTGGATCTAGCTTATAATTTTCTATTGAAGATTTTCTAAATGCCTGAAGTATATCGGCTAAAAGAGTTACATCAAGTTTTAAATATGCCTTATGATAATCACCAAATGTCTGGCATTTTAAGTTGTCCCACATCAACTGAGCATGGTGATAACCATCATCAGTAATTTCGGATGCCCTGAGTTTACTGTAGAACTCTTTTTGTGGTGGCAAAGCACACTCATCAAATTTAGAAAAATCAGTAACATAATCATATGGGTATACACCTTTTAGGCTAATTAATTTCAAGTCCTGATTTGGAAACATGTCACAAGTAATTTTAAATTGATCATCAGATAATTGACTGGCCAGAGTAGCCAAGCTAGCCGACAAAATTCTATATGAATCAAGAAATCTTAAGTGAATAGGAACACCATTAACTTTAATTATCTTGCTAATAGCTATATACTTCTCATCATTTTCTGCTAAAATATTTAAATTCTGCTTGTCAAACCCCTCGTACCTGATCAGATGATGAAAATCATAATTAGATGCGCCATGGCAAAATATCGGGACAAATTTTGGTCTCTGGATCTGAATATTACAACTATTACACAGAGCTATTAAGAATTTACCATTTGTATGGGAATAGTGTTTCACCTTGATATTTGTATCTGAAAATTCACAATCACATACCGGACATTTTTCTGTATTATTGAAATTTTGAATTTGTTCTTTTGTTAAAGGCATCATAAGTTTTGATTTTAATAAGATATTAGATGCTATGTCATGGCACTCATTTTCTATTCTATGTGCAAATTCTTTGATGGCATTTTGTCCCATGTATAAATATTCTTTACTAACCACACCATCCTGTATAACAACATAATAAAAACTAGAAGGTTTCATGTAACTGGTATGATGTACTTGAAGATTCATCAGGATCTGGACTACAGAATGCAAGGGGTTTGAGGTTTGATTCAAAATCACAAACTATATATGCTGGGTGTTCCAACAAAGCTTCAAATTTTTTGAATTTGGCATTTTCATTTGGCATAGGCATCACCATATGAACAGGTTTATGATTTCCACAATATTTTAAATGTTCAACTAATTTGTTTTTAGCAATTTCTGCATTTTTTTCCACGAACACCATTTATTATTTTTCTACCATCAAATACAGTTAAACATCTTCTGCACAACTTGAATATTCTATTAGATTTGTCTACTTGTTTTCTTACTAAAGCTTCAAGATTATGTATTAAAGTGTAATGGTATGTGCCATCCCCCTCAATTAAAAGCAAATCAATCGAAACAGCAAAATCATCATCAACTGTACTAATTCTGAGAGGTTCTATCAAACAATCCCCAGTACCAGTGGAACAAATAAATACATTAATAGATAATGGTTTACCATTGATATCTCTGGCCTTTTTTCAAATTTATCAATATTCTGAATAGACATTGGATATTCTAATCCCTCCATTGCATCATCAAAATTATGTTCATATTTTTTATAATAACTTATTCTCTCAGGATTCCTTAAAACTGGATACAAAGCAGCTAAAATACACCACAGAAAGCATTTCTCATCATTATTTTCTATGTTAACCACGGCTTTTTTATTTTTAATATTAGCAGGTAATGGCACATATGTCGAACCTTGTAGTGGGTTAAATTTAGAAATATTAATATATAACTTGTGTGGACTTCCACATAAACTCCATCCTGATTCTTTGCAGCAAATTCGGAATGTTTAATATTCAATTGCTCTATCAACTTGATTATTATTTTATCTAAATTTCTATTTGAATAAACAGCTACAGTTTCTGTTATGTGGGGGTGTGTAAATTTTGTTCCATTCGGTTTCTTATATTGTGTAAATAATTTGAAAGATAATTTATAAGAGCTATTTTGTTTATTTAGAATATCCTGCACATCAGAATTTATATTATTCAAAAAATTCTTAATATCACATTTTGGATCTGATATAAAACGGTAATCACTTAGTTGGCCATTAAAACTACTATGAATAGGTGCATAGCGTGGCTGCTTTGCTGGTTTATAATTAATAGGTGTTTCAAGTTTTCTTTTTAGACCAGATGAAGATGTAGAAAACTGTGCAGAACAATTATTTTTATGTTTATATAAGAAATATTCCAAACTATATTTTCTATGACAATTTGGGCATATTTTTGTGGGAGTTCTATATTTGTCTGGATTACAATTCTTTTGGTGCCTAGCCCAATTAGAGCTAGAAATATTCATATTGATTGATCACAATATTTTTGATTTGGCATTTTTGTTATTAGTTAGAAGATTTCTTGGGGTTTAAATTAAACTCTATATTTAATATAAAATATGAATTGGGTTCAGCAGTGTACTTTATATAATTATTGTATATATTTAATATGTTAATATTATTAATTTTTATCCAAGGTTTATTATATCAGATTTCTTGGGTTTCAAATCAAAATTTTATACTTAATAAAACTATGACAAATTGTAATGCCAATGGCTTACGTGCACGAAGGTAGAATAAGTATTGATCCACAGAAAACAGTGACCTACCACAATTGCATGTCAGCACTGGCAATGACCTAATGTGTATTGATCTTGTATAACACACAGAAACAGATTGCAACAGCGGCAAGCCAAAACTCTAAATATAAACTAATTACAACTAGATGTATCAAATATCAAACTCTTTTATATAAAATATAAGATTCTTGTTCAATATATTAGAAATATGTTTAATATAAATACGAGGGCGGATTGAAAAGTTCGTGGCCTGAGTAGGAAGGAAGCTTTTAATTTTAAGTTTCATACATTAGTTGCATAGCTATATCCTTTGGTAGTCACCGTATAAAATTTCATTTCATTTCATTGCTCTATTGTTTCAGGCGAGGACTTTTAGTGGGCAGAAGTGACGGAAATTTGTGACATGGAGGAAATAGAGCATCGCGCTGTCATTAAGTATCTGCATAAAAAGGGTTAAACACCACAGCAAATTCATACGGACATGGTAGAGACGCTTGGAGACTCCGCGCCCTCGTATTCCATGGTGAAAAAGTGGGTGGCTGAATTTAAGCGTGGAAGAAACAGCATTGAAGATGACCCCCGCAGTGGCAGGCCTGTAACGTCGACCACAACAGAAAATGTCAATAAAATTTGTGACCTGATTTTGAGTGACCGCAGAATCAAAATCCGCGAGATAGCTGAGACTGTGGGCATTTCCTATGAGCGAGCACAAAACATTATCGTGAACGATTTAGGGTTTTCTAAGGTGTCTGCGAGATGGGTACCCAAGTTGCTTTCAGTTGAACACAAACGCACTCGACTCACCCTTTCCCGTGATTGTTTGGAACTGTTTGAAAGTGATCCGGAGGAGTTTATTGGCAGATTTGTGACTATGGACGAGACATGGGTGCACCATCATACACCGGAATCAAAACAACAATCAAAGCAATGGAAACGACAAGGATCTCCTACCCCAAAGAAAGCCAAACAGGTTTTGTCGGCAAACAAGGTTATGGCATCAATATTCTGGGATGCTAGGGGCGTTATCTTAATCAATTTCTTGGAAAAAGGAAAGACTATCAATTCTGAATACTACTGCACCCTGCTGCGACGTTTACGCGAGGAAATTAAAATTAAGAGGCCAGGAATGCTGCGAAGAAAGGTGTTGTTTCACCAGGATAATGCGCGCGTTCACACGTCCCTTGCATCCATGGCAGAAATTCATTCCTGTGGGTTCGAACTGTTGCCGCACCCATCCTATTCGCCTGATCTGCCCCCCTCGGACTTTCACCTGTTTGGAAACCTGAAAAAGTTTTTGGGGGGTCAGCGATTTTCTTCGGATGAAGAGGTGAAAAGTGATGGACTGGGGTATTTTGCAGACCTTGAGGAATCAATTTTTAAAAGTGGTATAGCAGCGTTACCGGAGAGGTGGCGTAAATGTATCTCCCTCGAGGAGGATTACGTGGAAAAATAAAACATAACTTATCCAAATATCTTCTCATTTTCTAGGTCAGGCCACGAACTTTTCAATCCACCCTCGTAATAAGAAATTCAGTATATCAAACAAAACAGAGCTATAATATGAAGAGCACTGGAACAACACGTCTGTACTCTTCAACTATTCTCACAATATTAACTATTATAGTTAGATCCAGCTTTTTATAGATGTAGCTAAACTCGGTCTGAGAAAAAAAAACGGGAAATTCCCG
Organism: Lepisma saccharinum; assembly: GCF_977018435.1. Classification (NCBI taxonomy): domain Eukaryota; kingdom Metazoa; phylum Arthropoda; class Insecta; order Zygentoma; family Lepismatidae; genus Lepisma; species Lepisma saccharinum. The sequence continues at coordinate 21,989,627 of NC_139244.1, read as the reverse complement.
AGAATTTTGTTTTTACGGGAAATTCCCGTGGAATTATACTTTTTACGGGAAATTCCCGTGGAATTATACTTTTTACGGGAAATTCCAGAGGAGTTATACTTTTTACGGGAATTTCCCGAGGGCTTTTTTACAAAAATCTTGGATTAGACAAAATAGCACACTATAATCAAAAAACTCTTAAAAGCATCTTGGATTAGTTTTAAGTGTAGTTAAAACAATATTGAGAAAAGCCATATTTTTAACAAATTTATAAACAGCAATTTTGGCAAATTCAGGTTTAGCCACATCAATTGGAGGGGGTCATCTTTTCTCGGAAGCTTTTTTTTTTTTACAAAAATCGTAGGTTTTACACAGTAGAAATGAAATTTTATAGACATTTTGCCTTAGTTTTAAGTATTTCTATTCAGTCGAAAACCTCTTCATTTATCGCCCCAGCTATAGTACCAATTACACTACTGGGGGCGATTACATTTGCAACGATTCTTCACACTGAATATATATTGTACGCGAAGGATGAGCAGACTAACACAATTTTTGAATTAAATTGCAAGTCCTCAGCGCTCAACTGGGTTTCATAATGTTATTATACTTACATTGCAAGAATTAAGCAACACAACTCAACTTCCAAAATATTATTTCACTTTATAACATTTGATATAAACTCCTTTTTCGATTTTTAACACAAGACATTTTTAATTCAATCTTCTTACATATATATAACAAAAACGAATCGAAATCAACAACTTAAAACAAATATCGACATTGATACAGCGTTCTTAATTTCAATAGTTCCCTGTTAATTTTATAAACTTGTACGCAATAGAAATAAAGTAAATATTAGTTATTTGTGAATGTAGAAGACAGTCACATAGTCCCCCCACTCTGTATAGAAAACTACTCGAGGGATCAAACATTTTATGATCACCCTGTATGTTATCTAAAATGTGCAGATCACAAGGAGTTTTCTCAAGACATAAAAATTAAGGGTCAAATTATGAAGCATATATAATTCACACACACGTGAAATAATACTTAGTAGTAGCCTTGCAGAACCCAATCTCCTTGTTGGCTAAACTACTTACTATAAACAATATACAAAATGCTGAGTCATTACAAAACTCTTCAGTACATTGATTATTGAAACATTTCACATTCAATAAACAACTTGCCTCAAACTATCATTATTTGATCCCTATAGCTATATAACTTCATTAATATTATTTACCTGAACAAACCTGATCTCTGCATAACATTTAGATATACATACGACAAGCTTATTAATAAATACTATTACTCCTGAAAGTAACACATTTCATAACTATCATGACTGACTTCACACATCATTCTACAGATCACAGTGAAATTAATTCACCTTTCATTTCTACAATAACATTATTAACTTCAATTAATTATATTTCAAACGCTGTCAATAACTGTCATTTCTTTCCCTCATAACAGTTAAAACATTTCAAACTTTAGACATTCTGTAATGTATCACCTATTGTGTACAAGGGCAAAATTTTCTTAACACTTAACTGGAAAGATTCATAATTTGCATAATGCCATATACAAAACATTACATAGTAACTTATAAATTTAATTGAGATGATTCACAGCAGTTTTTAATTATGCTTCCATTCCTGACAACATACTTTGATTTAATTGTCTCTCCCTTGGATCAAATGACACTGCCTTTTCATTCAGTCCATTACTTAAAGTGACATTACTGTTAGGGGAAACGAATGGTCGTTCACAGGGCTGACGACAATTAGAACATAAATTTACATTACTGTCGAAAACTGTACTATTGTTCGGTGAATTAGGAAAACAAGCCACATTAGGATCTGAATTGGACCTCGTTTGTAGATAACCTTGCCTTGTATTAGAACGTCTATCATTCTGTGGTGTCGCACTGTCTCGTCGAAATTGGGTATTGTTATAACTTCTGTTATTTGTATTTAAGTTTCTTCTAAAGAACTGTTGATTGCCATAATTATTTTGATTCCTTCTTCTGAATGTAAAGTCCTGACGCCGATCAGAATTGTCATTCACATCTTGCCCTCTATTATACGAGCTACCACCGGATGTAGAACCAAAATTAGAATCTCTATTGTTGCGAGAAAACTGTCTATTATTCCTTTGATTAGGATTTTGCTCGCTGTTCCTTGGTTGCGTGTTAACTGTCTGAACTTTGTACCTTTGTGTATCTCTGAAATCTGACGCATTTGAATCCTTAGTAAACCTGGATGTTCTCACTTCAAAATCACTAGGCAAATCACACTTCTTACTAGATCTGGTCTTTATCAAATCCAGTCTCTTCAGTAAATTAATAACGTCGTCAACCTTCGTTAAGCCAGCACCTAATATCGTCTGTGCCGTAATCGATGGAAACTGATTAATCAAAATGTCTATGACTTCTGCATCTTTAGGACGCTCTACCAAATTGTAATATGTTGAATAAGTACGAGTGGCAAACGCCTCCATGCTCATACCGCTATTTTGATCATACTTTCTGTTCCTCAATTCGGACAACTGAGCCTGCGTCAATGAGTATGAAGTGTACTGGTTCAGAAACTCATGTACAAAATGTTTGTATGTCGTAAAGGAATCCACGTGCGTATTGTACCATCCCTCGGCTGGTCCTTGAAAACAATTCCGAATACATTCCAATCTCTGAACGTTTGGAATCTGAAGCAAATCCAAATGTGAAGTTAAGGTTTTAATAAACTTCCTTGGGCTAGATTTCTCTGGATTTCCAGAAAATTTAGGCAACATATTCAAGTCATTCAACCGTAGATACTTTCGTGGTTGTTCCTTAGAAGTAGATGGTTTATTTGTATCAGAATCAATGATAGTAGCGTGCCTATGGTGCTTGGTGTTGTAATTAGGTTTAAATCGTTTACCAGAAGTTGCTTGCGAATTATATCTAGTTTTGTTTACTTCAGACATATCAGAGTCTATATTGCTAGATTGTGAAGCATTATTTGCTGGATCAACATAACTAACATGTGAAGTTTTATGAGGCTTCTTTAATCGAGAATTAACTGGTGAAGTAGGAGCTGACAAATTAGATTTAGGATTTCCTGTAGATTTACGTTTTCCTGACATATGCAATGGAAAAGATTCATCTTCTGAAGCACTGGAACATGACAAGGATAAAGGTACAGGATGCTCTGGATTACGTGAAATTTCAGTAATGTTGCCATTGTTCCCAGCAGCTCTATGGATTGTTGAAGTATTAGTCATCAGCAGTTTAGCTGTTACATCACTTAATCGTGCTTCACAGATCTCAACACGTTGAATTAAACCTTCATTATTATTTTCCCTAATCTGGCTGATAACATTCCACTGCTCGTTTACCTGCAAACCCAATCCAGCAACACTATCTTCTAACTTACGAATGCTGTTGGTATTCGCTTCAGCAGATATATTCAACTGTTGGAAATTTTCATCCAACACTTTAACGTGTTCCTTTATTTGATCATTTGCTGTTTTGCAAGCTTCAGCAACCTGCCCAATCTCCATCCGGAGTGAGTTGCCCAACTCCTTAACAGTGTTGTTCATATTTTCCATACACTTCACCGTTCTGTCTTCAAGTTCTGCAAATTGCTCTTTCTGAGATTTCTCATGCTCTGACAATTGCTCTCTCTGAGATTTCTCATGCTCTGACAATTGCTCTCTCTGAGATTTCTCCAGCTCTGACAATTGCTCTCTTTGAGATTTCTCCAGCTCTGACAACTGCTCTCTCTGAGATTTCTCAAGCTCTGACAACTGCTCTTTCTGAGATGACAACTGCTCCTTCTGAGATTTTTCAAGCTCAGTCAACTGCTCTTTCTGAGATGACAACTGCTCTTTCTGAGATTTTTCAAGCTCAGACAACTTTTGCCTTACGCTGTCATTCGATTCCTTCAATTCCCGAAACATGACCAATAATTGAGCATTAAAATCTGAAGTACCCGTAGGTAATGGCACGATAGGAACATTCTTCGTTGTCATTGCACTAATTTGTATTCACGACAACAGAACGAAAATATGAAGTACACAAAGGAAGGGACACTAATAAGTCTAAAATTTACAATTCTTCAGTGTAACCAAATTCCCCCACACTGGCCACCAATTTCTTGCAACGATTCTTCACACTGAATATATATTGTACGCGAAGGATGAGCAGACTAACACAATTTTTGAATTAAATTGCAAGTCCTCAGCGCTCAACTGGGTTTCATAATGTTATTATACTCACATTGCAAGAATTAAGCAACACAACTCAACTTCCAAAATATTATTTCACTTTATAACATTTGATATAAACTCCTTTTTCGATTTTTAACACAAGACATTTTTAATTCAATCTTCTTACATATATATAACAAAAACGAATCGAAATCAACAACTTAAAACAAATATCGACATTGATACAGCGTTCTTAATTTCAATAGTTCCCTGTTAATTTTATAAACTTGTACGCAATAGAAATAAAGTAAATATTAGTTATTTGTGAATGTAGAAGACAGTCACATATTGGATTAGTTTTAAGTGTAGTTAAAACAATATTGAGAAAAGCCATATTTTTAACAAATTTATAAACAGCAATTTTGGCAAATTCAGGTTTAGCCACATCAATTGGAGGGGGTCATCTTTTCTCGGAAGCTTTTTTTTTTTACAAAAATCGTAGGTTTTACACAGTAGAAATGAAATTTTATAGACATTTTGCCTTAGTTTTAAGTATTTCTATTCAGTCGAAAACCTCTTCATTTATCGCCCCAGCTATAGTACCAATTACACTACTGGGGGCGATTACATTGAAGGAATGTAACACGTGCTCCTCTGCCAATACAGTCAAGTACCAATTATACCAGTGTTGCCATTACTTTTTATCCAACCCTTGTATATTTAGTTATTTTCACCAAATATGGACTTAAAATTGTAAAAATTTACTTTTTTAATAATATGAAGCACTACACAAACTACACAAGACGCCTTACGCTTATGTCACGTAACACTTACATTGACATTAATTGTAAAACAACACAAAATCTGTTTTCATTCTGTTTCCAAAACAATGAATGACATGATTTTCTTGTAAGTGTGGAGCCAATGCTTGAGCCCTCATTCTCTATTGTTGACAACAATTGTAAATAAATATTAATTTCAAGTCTTTTAGAACAGCAAAATCAAAATAGTTGGGAGGTGTAAAATAATAATAATAAAAAATTACTGTTCGGATGATAGAAAAATTATTAATATGGTAATTAGAAGGTATATAAAAGGTCGTAAACTTTCGTTTGTTTAACGTCACTTCAGACTTTGTCAGTTATTCGTAAGAAATTTACCAACTCTTTCGGTAACACGGGGACATATTGCGCGAATATGGAGTAATGTTCTAAAATATGTAAATAATATAACACCATTAAGCCTTGCTTCCATGATTATGAAAAAATAAATATGCTGACCAAGGCAGTAATTTATTTTATTAAAAACATAAACTAAACGTAACGTTTCAACCTTCTAGCAAGGTCTTCTTCAGACTCTGTATCAAGTACAAAAGTAACAAGATACAAAAACAGGGCATTATATATACACAAAACATTACTCCCTCCAGACTATTAGAAAGTTGTTCTGGAACTTTCTAGCAGGTGGCTTTCCCTTGTCAACTGTACATTCACCTAAGAGGCTAAACATATTTACTTTCATATAGAATGTGGTTGGACTCTTTATCTCACGCTCTTTTTCCTTCATTTTCTTCCTTCTCCTCTCCTCTTTCTCTCTTGTCCTATCCAATCTTTCTAATACCTTCTTCCATTCTTTGTTTAACTTCAGTCCCCCATTCCAGTTCATTGTGTCTTCTTCACCTTTCTTCTCTATTTCCTTGGCTTCCTTCCATTTTCTCACTAGCATTCTCTTCTCCCTTCCTATCTGCTTAGCCTCATCCCACTCTATGTCATGTCCTGAGGAGAGGAGAAGGAAGAAAATGAAGGAAAAAGAGCGTGAGATATAAAGCCCAACCACATTCTATATGGAAGTAATATGTTTAGCCTTTTAGGTGAAAGTACAGTTCACAAGTGAAAGTCACCTGCTAGAATGTTCAAGAACAGCTTTCTAATAGTCTGGAGGGAGTAATGTTTTGTGTATATATAATGCCCTGTTTTTGTATCTTCTTACTTTTGTACTTGATACAGAGTCTGAAGAAGACCTTGCTAGAAGGTTGAAACGTTACGTTTAGTTTATGTTTTTAATAAAATAAATTACTGCCTTGGTGAGCATATTTAGTTTTTCGTAAATAATATGTAAAAATAACAAAAATATGTAAAATATGAGCCAAAACCTAATATACGTACAAATATAGAAAATATAAACTGAATTTTTCGTGTCTACATGCCATGATGCGCAAAGATAATACAAAATATAACTGATTTCAGCTTCATACATAAATATGTATTTACATATAGATCCGTTCCCTGCTAATAATGTAGGGCAAAATCATAGGTGGCGTCGCAGTACTGTTGAATGAGAAAGCTGACTCCGACACACGTACACTGTTATTTCAAAGATTGAAAAGACTGCAAAAGGACGCAGAACGAATACGAAGAGAACAGAAATAAAAGAATGAGGCTTGACGGGCAAGAGGCCAAGATAGAAGCAGTGATTAAGAAGCCGATCCAGTTACCATAGAGTTGTTAGTACTGAAGAGAGGAGTTGAGAAATGATTGCTACTTTATGAACTTTTCTTATAGAGTTTGGGGCTATCGATAGAGCACGTGATATCAATTGCTGATCAGTCATTGTACAGTGGGGTGCACAAACATTGCGCGACAAGTTATCCATAAATATTTACATTAATTTTTCGCATGCATCCTGTATGATTTTAAGGAAGAGATTTGTACTATGCTGGTGAAGAGGTTGTCAACAATTTGTTTCAGTATTTGAAGTTCTCATTGTATAAAACAAAGATAATGCATATGGTGATGGGTAATTTGCTTAGTAATACTTATACATCCAACTGTATATTTTACAGTCTGACAATTTTTCTGTGTCCGCTTTTCTTTGCTCTGAAATGCAATACCCAAGCACAAGGAACACTGAGTTGTGATATTTGTGATCAACAATGATTTTTCTGTGATGCCGTTGTAATGAATGCTCATGTACAGTCAGGTCAAATGTTCACATAACTAACAATTAACTAGTGACATCTTTTAGCACTACAGTGTTTTACAAATAAAGTGAGCCATTTAGTGTAACGGCGAACAACGTAAGGATTGAGATATGATGGACGAACTAACCACACAGTAGTACACGAACAGCCTCAAATGCACATTTACATGTCGTCTTACGTATCAGAATCATTAATATTTTTCGTAAAAGACAAGGGGGACAGAGAAAAATTATCACTCTTACCCTGATTTATTCATGCTCACGAAAACTGTTCTTACGTGGATAGATTCGCCCTTAAGTAAGGACAAGGGGATCCGCCCTTATGATTTTCATACTTAAGGGATGCTGTTTTCAGAGGGAAATATCTGCTCTATTTAGTTGCCTCTAACAAAAAAAGTCAATGGCAATCCTGAATGTATATTGTTGGTTTGCATACTAAACTGAATTAAAATTCCAACTTTTAGCAATTCGAAATGCACAGGGAAATAGTTTTATGGTAAGGATACACTGTGTTTCCTTTCTTCGCTTCATCGTAATAACCTTAAGTGGTATGTCTCAAAATTATGTGATTACTCATGCAATCAATCCAACACAAACAGGATTGCCAGCGGTATTTTTTTTGACAGACTATTTAAAAAAATCTGTACCTCAGTTTTACGGTCGAACTACCCTTACGTACAAAATAGTAACATGCAGAAAATATATAAGAAAGGCGAGTAACAGGCTGAAGATGTCGTCACTGTGCATAGAGCCTGAAACAAAAGACGGTGTTTTCGTTCAAGGAAGTTGCCTTAACTTCGGACCACATATTTTCCTCAGAGCCTGAGGTCGAAGAAATCGATGCAAAATTTCCACGCTGGAAAACTTTGCTAATTAAGGGGCCTGTTAAGTAATTTTCCAGCACTTTAAAGCCAAATATTTCCAGGCATGGTTTTTCAAGCAAAATTCCAGTAATTAACTCAAGATAAGAAATGTCGCGTTTTATGAAAGGAAATTGAACATACTAGGACGTGCACGCTACAGGAAGTGCATTAGACGCTGGTAGCTTCGCTGGATGTGCTACTTGCCCGCCCCCCTCTTATATTAAGCTAGAGTTAATGAAGAGGGAAATAAAAAATGGAGGAGGAAAAGCACATGCTCTTTCCTGTAGCATAGTTCTTCATTCTCGTAGCTAGAATTAAAGAGGAAGCCTGTGATTTGGTTTATTTACGGCAAATCCCTTCTCCAAAAGCACTTTCCTACCATCAGCTTTAAGCTTCAAGTCTTCCTTATCTGGGATTTCCATAAAAGATTAATAACTCTCCTGCATAGAACCGTTCCAGCAGTCCGTCGCAAAAATGCAATAATGTGAAGAATTCCAAGTATGTGACTGCAAGTGCATAACTTGGGAAGAGAAGTAAAATACGTTTAAAGAATTTACTTAGAAACTTAAAAGCATGATACATTGAAGCAGGGGTGGGCCGAGATGCCCTCCTTGACTAGCGCCTAAACCTTGCTTTTTAAAACAATTATTACAAACGAGATATTTCATATTGGAAACAAGATAGGAAGACAGGAGTTTTAGAAAAGAAACATAGATGGCAGCAAAGGGTGAAAGAATATAAATCAATTGATTTGAGGATAAGTATTAATTTAGTAAAAGCACCATGTGACAGAAAGATGTCGAAAAGATGGAGAAAATGTATAAATAGTAGATAATAGACGAAAAGTAAAACGTAAGTAGTTTTCATCATTCAACAAGTTGAAGCGCACAGTCATTTGTTAGGCGCGCATAAGCAGGTACTCGCTCAACAAAGTATAAATTTAGGGACTCCATAACCATAGCTTAATTTAGCCGTGGAAGTTATAGTCACATAAACGGAGACAAAAATAATTTGTTAAATGCGTATTTAATACTATTTTGATGTAAATCCTTTAGTTCTCTGTTACTGACACCATCTTACACTAACCAAAACAAGTTTCCTTCTTATGGAGGGGGTGATATTTTAGTGAATATAGTGGAAAGATGTTACTATACTCTATCCCAGGAATCTCTGGAGCAAGGCCTCGCATAAGGGCAGATGTGAGTGGGCGGGGCGAAACAGAACACGCTGCTGCAAAGGCTGATAGCTGCAGAAGTTTTCCCCCTTCATGCAATTCCATTCCCTCTCACGTGTTCATTGGTCGGCCCCTCTCGAGCCACTATTTCCGCAGAGACTTGCTTTCGTTCGCTCGCTCTAGACATTCCCGAGACAGAGTATAGCTGTCACAGTCTCCGCTTCTTGATACAGCAAACAGGCTAAAGGAAAGCTTCCAAAGGTAACTTCTAATTTCCCAGAAACTGATTTCTTTCTCTTGGATATACAAGTATACGGGTTTCCTCTATCCTTGAAGGTTTTTCTTTTGTTATTATTCCATTCAATTATTTCTTATACGCCTTCTGCTCTTATTGAGCTTTCTTTCTGCAGAAGACGTCAACGATACTGCACTACAGTCAGCAGTGGCGTCGATTGGGTTCCAAAAGGGGGGGGGACAGTTTACTTTCCTTTGGTTGATAAGGTTTAGCATAGTGCGGGAGCAAAAGTGGCTAAAAGTAGGTGGCAAGTGCCCCCTCGCCCCCCTAATCTCCGCCACTGAGAGTCAGCCATATCGCATTCTGTTATAACGTTGTTCTTCCAAAACAGACATTCAGCGGCACAGAAAGTGCCATTATTTGTGTAGCAAAGTTAAACCTAATATCACTATCCCTATGCCTAATACAAGGTTGTTCCGTCCTAATATCACTTTCATAAAACCGTTAGTTACAATACTGTTCCTGTGATCGATTCATTTAATTAAGATACTCAATATATGCTTTCTAATGGTCTTGCAAGTATATTTGTCGTTCTGCCGTAATGGTAACGCTATCGACTTGTAATCAAGGGGTCCCGAGTTCAGTCTGGAGAGACATTGCACAGTGGTTGATCCCACTTTTAAAAGGAAAAATTGCAAGGAGGGGATAGAACTAAAATATTAATTCCCCCCTCCTGAACAAAAAACTCAAAATGCATGAAGACTGATGCACTTTTCGTGCACAAATTGACAGAATTAAACGTGTAGTTGTGCTTTCTTAGAAATGACGGTCTCTCATCTTCTCAATTTATGCATTTTAGTGCATCGCAAGGAATAACATTTAAAATGACCTCCGATGTATTTCTGTGTGGATTTCGATGCACAGAAAATGCATCACTATCAGCTTATGAACTTTAATGTGTCAGTCGAGTCAACATATTTGTGTCAGTTAACATATTTGTGGTCTCTGTCTGAACACGTAACTGGATACAAAACAAGGATCCCAAAATCCGGATATTGGATCATTTTCTATCCAGATATCGAATTATCAGGTTATTCGGAATATCCGAAATGTTCGAATATCCGAATGTCGGCACTATCCAGATCGTTTTATCGTTTGTCCGTTGTCCGTGATATTCACATATTCCTTTGTTCGTCATTTTCGTGTTTCTCTGCACGTATTTTCCAGAAAACCTCAATCAAATCTGTTTTCTTCAGATATCCGAATTATCCGTTGCAGTTCAAACGGATATTGGATAATTTAAATCCGGATTTTATGGCTAACAGCCCTCCTACATGGCGTAGTTCTAACGCCGTCGCCTTGTAAACATGGGGTTCGAGGTTCAATCCCGAGAATAGACTTCAAATAATTTTTTTTTGTAACTGCATACGAATGCAACGTTCTCCGGGTGCCTCCTACACAAGTACGTCTGTGGAGGTGCAACCCAACTAGATTGGCAACAATCACTCAGTAGCACCAACCGCACTGCAAAGTTTTACCCATCATGCTAACTTTTTTTCCAGCGGTGGCATGAGACTCTATTTCACTCACGGTTCTGGAAAAAGTACACTGTCTAAAGTTGGAGAAAGTTTAATGACCGTAGATGGATACACTTGTAGCAACCGTAAACGGTGTAAGTTTAGCACACGCCCGTGTAGGATATTACACTCACTTGGCCAATATACTGCCACACAATGGAGGGAGAATGGCTTCTGTAAACTGGGAACAGGAACACTGCTGTTGCTGCCCTCTGTAGTCGTAACCTTAGCTCCAACACACGTTAGGAATGTGCAGTCCTTTACTTGCATTTGATTTGATTTGATTTGATTTAGTTTATTTTACTTCGCGTGTTGTGCCTCTTGGCTAATTTGCGAAGATGGGGATGAGTGATGAAATGATGAAATTGATGAATGGACATTCACAAACAACCAAGCCCGACCGGGATTCGAACCCGGGACCCTTGGCGTCGCAGCGCGATGTGCTAACCACTCGGCCACAGGGTCGGGCTCCTTTACTTGCGCAGACTTCTGTAGCTGCAGGCTTTTTACAGGGAACTGTTGGCTTTTGGGGGAACAAGGTCATCTATTAATGTCACCCTCACGATAACCGTCGTATTTTATCTGACCTGTAATTTTACAGTCAAATCTACACCCCGACCCTCGTCGTATACGGCCTGATAAAGCCCAGCACCTTTCGGCGGGGTTTGAGCAGTAAACGACAATGCCTGTACTTACAATTACAGTTCCGTTAACGCCCAGCGTTAACGATAACGGGGTACACAACGGTAAATTTTATGAGCGGTTGCCTAGAAACCCAACGCCTCAATCCCCAGGCGGGGCACCGCTGGTTGATAGTGGAGGAAATGTCTCGCAGCAGCAGCGGAGTAGGTCCTCACCCTAAAGTGGAGTTGGTTCTCTCGCCGGTTAAGCGGAATGGTGACTTCTCTCACCCGAAGGTGGAGTGGGTTCTCTTGTCCGTTGGCAGAGTCCAATCTCTCTCTCGCCTGTAGGCGGAGTGCAACTTTTCTTCCAGGTCAGTTCTTAAAAGAGATCATATCGTGAGCAGACCTGAAAGCCAACTGAAGAAAATGGATAATAAACCTTTTTCGAGCCATGTCTCATCTCCAGAAAGCTATCAACTCGCTGCAAGCCACGGCGCCTAGCGACCTGTTGGGTGAGATGAGTCAAGGCAAAATGAATAATAAACTTTTTCCTGCTCCCACAAAAATAGGCAATAGTTAGGCTGGAGAGTTCAATGAACTAACCGATCTCTAACTACGCACTGGTAATGATCAGGCTGGAAAGTTCATACGAACTAACCGATCACTGATCAGAGAGATAACACCTCAACTGAAGAAAATCTGCTGCGCGGCCGGTTATATAGCCTCGGTTCAGAGTAGCGCCTCTAGCGCCGTTCACGCGAACTACGTGGAACCGTGCTAGAGCAGGTAAGGCCATCTCTACAGCAGTAGATTGAACTACGTGCTTAAGGCACAAACGATCAATACATTATAAGATTAACATTACATATTCTTTGCGACCACGCAGGGCGTCATTAACAAAATAACAGAATAATGATAAGTTAATACTGACAAACAGAATACATGACACAATTATCAAAACACATGTAACATTGAACAAGTAAATAAAATGACGTTGACCATAACAACAATGGTTACATATGCACAGAGTAAATAAACATTAGTGTTACTAATGAGTATCATCTCTCAGAATCATTACATAAATATTCCTGCACAGTTTGATTTTACCATTTCCTGCAATTTTTTACAAACTGCTCGACACGACATCCTCACCGGAATGTAGAAAATTCTTCAGAGGCAAGAACAGAACGAGCAACATAACACACAAGAGGAAAAAGGCGCTTAAAAAAGGAAAGGAAGAGAGTTCCCTCAAAGGCTCGCGGCATCATTTAGGAAAAAAGATTGAAGCCCTCCAATACTTCTTTCAACCCCCCCTTTTCCTTTCTCTGCCTCCTGCCTAGACATTTGGTTCATATCTAAATATCGTATACGTTCGTGGATACTGCACTATGGAATTTAATAGGAGTTCTTTCAGTTGAAGACGATACGAGGAATTTAATTGTATATCTCTCGCAGGACACATTTGACGTTTACAAATTAATCAAAAAGTAATAAATAATACAAAAACACAACTGACAATAACATTTTGAAAAGATAAATGGTCAGATGTGTTAGTCAATGAATATATATACAAGCAAAGAATCCTAGAATTATTTTTCGAGGCAAATTTATATTCACAAAATAACCTGGAAAATAAGATGGGTTCATAAAAATAAAAGTCCTGATACTCTTAAGACAAATTGTTACATTCCTCATCAACACTAAGTATAGTCAATACAAAATTCACTCCTTTATCCCAAGGGCTAATTACTGTTAAATCATTAGATGAAATAGTACAAAAACCACAATGACAAAAATAGAGAAAACACGATAGAGAGAGAGAGAGAGAGTATAGAGAAAGAAAGAAAAAAACAGGAGAGAGAGAGATATGAAGTAATAAAATAATAACAGTACCAGAACTAGACACATCTTCTTTCCTCCATTGGGAACAAACGTAAACAAAGATAAAACTTGGGAAGGAATATCTAGAATGGGAGGGATTTTCGAACGCTTATCATTTCATCAATTCACACCGTCCCTATCGGCAAAAACAGGTCAAGAAGTTCAAAATGCAATAAAACAATGGCGTCTTGCTAAATCTAGAGTTGGAGTTAAAATTTCAAAGGCAGCAACACTGCATACCCAATAGAAAATGGAGATTTGCGTAGGGTAATTCTAGATCGTTATTTAATCATCGTGCATCCAGCTTATCTGTTGTGTAATGACTGTCTAATGGGCCAGAGCCTATTGTAACGTTTGGTACATGCATCAATAATATCCTCATTTAATAGTGCACAAAGTGCATTAGGCTTTCGAATTGAATCAAATGTATTTATGCTCATATTAACACAGCATGTTAGTTCAAATTTCATAGGTCGGAAATTACTTCATTTCCGTTAACCTGGTTTAAGCTATTCGAGTATATGAAGGAGTGCATGCACTCTGAAAGATCCAATCGTAAGTTTATCTTCTCATAATGAACGCCATGTTGTCTCAATGGAAGGAGTTCTTTTTAACTTACTGTTAACACGAAGTATTGATCGTCTTCACATGACTAATTGGTTCAAGAAAAAAACTACTGGCGTACCTTTCTTAAAGTACAGTATTTCTCAAAAGAAACGATCTCAGGTATGTGAAAAGATGACTAAATACGGCGCTGAATACTAAAAATGAACTCAAAACTCTGCATTTAGAAATTCCCGTAAACGCCAGTCATGATAACTGGCCGTTAACACTTCTTTATTAATTGTTAAACACCATTTATCTTGAAATCGTTCGATTGGTTTTTGATTGGCTGCTAATAAAGAAGTGGTAATAGCCAGTTATCATGACTGGCGTGCACAGGAATTTTGAAGTGCAGAGTTTTGAGCTCGGTTAGAGGACAGTTAACGATAAATCATAAGAGGTTCAAAACATAGTGCATCGTGTTTTATAGAATATATAAGAAAATTGTACAGGAGGAATGCAAACCTGCACAATAAAACAATGTAAAATAAATTATATACTGTGAAAAAGTAAGATGCAACATATATTTGTACAATGACCATAGACAATATACATAAAACGCATTACAAAATCTAATTTTCAATTGGCACTTATTTCAACGATAGAGTGCAGCACTGTATACATTCAGTAATCTCCAACCTTCATTAGTAACTAAAATGCACAGTTGCGATTAGTACACAATTATAGAAGAGAGGTTTTTTTTCTGTATGAAGAGTGAAATTGTAAATTTTGACAGTAGGGTAACATGTATTTTTTGCAAATCCTAACAATGACTTTCTTACAGTAGTATATTAGGTAAAGAAAATCATATACAGTTGCCTTTTGATCTTTAAGGTTGATTTGGGGACAAAAAAAAATATCATGCTTTTTGTTGGTATTGCAGTGTGGTAAGACTATGTCACAATAATGCAATCTTAGTGTATAGAAGAAAGCGTGTGGTCACAAGGGAGAAGGTTATATTCAGTAACTTCGAATACAAGACATTTTAAAATTGACTCTTTCCAAGAGTTTCCTGGAGTTGTTAAGTAGACTAATCAGTCTGTAGTGTTGGAGAAACCTTTTTCTTTGCAAAGTTGAGGGAAGAAGAGACACCTTTGGCCTGTTTCCAAACATTAGGGGTAATAATATAAACGCATTGAGATGATGACCGAAATAGGTAAGTGTTTGGTGACCATGTTTTACATCGGGACCTGGCGATTTTAAAGTTTGGAAGATGTTTAATGATGTTACATGAACGTCAGGACGTTCTACTCTTCACCGGGATAAAACTTAATCATTTTCTTGACACAGAGTCACGTGGCATTTGTAAGATGATGTTATAGGTCAGAAGATTATCTTGGTACATTTCCCGACAAAATTGGTCTGCATCTGCGGTCTCTTGCCAAACGTATGCTTCTTGCAAACATGTCGACTGACTGTGTTGTTGCACGAGCCCTTTGAAAATGCAAGCAAGTATGTAATATAATATAAAGGTTTACAGACCAAAATTCTCTTCTTTTTGCTATCTGAAGTAGGTGTCTGTTGCTTTTCCCTACCTTCCTCTGTGAAAGTGGCAACCAAGTTTTCAAATTCCCCTCCCAAAGGGAACGGTGAGCCCTGGTTGGCTTAGAACAAAGCACTGCCTCCAGCGTTCCTCTTAGTGGTTGGAAACACTCACGTGATGACTGTTAATGTCTTCCAGCAGGTGACAGACAACAGAGTGGCGGGAGCGGTCCAGGGTCTACGAATTTAGTAATACGATGTGTTTCATACGATGTACAGTGTGTTTCATAACAGAGTAAAGAACTTTAAGAATTTATTTCGACTAAACTATATGGAATATAACAATGATATTTGTTGTGTATCAATCAGTTATGCGGTACACAACCCAACGAAATTCTAGTTCTTGACACACTTTTCCCAAGAACTCCTCGTCCACCAAAACAATGGCGTTCCTTATTCTCTCCTTTAGCTGTTGCACATTCTGTAGCATAGGTGGCACATAGACTTTGTCTTTCATAAAGCCCCAAATGCAGAAGTCTAGGGGTTTAAGGTCAGGGAACTTTAAGACACCAGTGAAGGTCGTCATTATCTTTAACACTACACCAGCGCCACAATGGCCGTGTTAACAAAAGTCTTGCGTATGAAAACAAAACGTGAAGATGTTCTCATTGTTATAAAACAAGCCTCATTGTTGTGTTTCAGATATTTTTTTTAATAATAAACCTATTAATTTGTTACACTCTATTATGATACACGCTGTATATTAATACATTTATTTCCCACTCTTTGTACACACACATAGTTAGGAGTTCATTCATCTTCACTAACAATGTAAAATATATTGCTCGAAAATATAGTCGAATCACATACGCTGTATAAACAAACTGCCGTAGTTTTAATCGGGGTGGACTGGGAATTTTCACCTTTTTTTTTTTTTTTGGAATTTATCACTAAGTGGTACAGGATAAACCTTCTGAAGTATAAGTGTTGGCTCCGAAAAATTGTATTACAGAGTTTTGAAATGTGCTTTTACAATATTAGTGTGAGTATTGTTAAGATTAGGTCACAGAAACTATAATAATTAAATATATTTCCACATCTTCACATTCGTAGCTATTATTAACAAGTACTAAATTGTATAGAAATAACGAGATACAAACAAAGCGCCATCTTACTGTAGAGAGTGTATTTACTTGAAAATATCAGCATGACATCCATCTGCAGTTTGCCGAATGGTTATGAGCAAGCGCCTTTATATGTACGTGACTGATTTAACGAGAACAATGAATAACAAGCTAACGGGGAAGGGCGTCTAATTACGCTCACATGTTGACAGTCCCGTGCGTGCCAATTTAGCGTCGCTGAAGAAGAAAAATGATTGTTTGCAGCAACTCAAGAACGCCGTCAATAAAGAACCGTCTGTTAATTAAACTGTTGTTACAATACCGTTAATTAACGACCGGATTTATGCATCGCTGTGTTCAGTTTTCAGTAACGTTCATCTCGTCTATTGTTCAAGGTTGACGTGACGTTGCAGTTGGTGGAACTCGGTAACAACGAACGCAAATGGCAGAGCCCACGGAGCTAGTGCAACTAGAACATTCTAGTTAGCGTTCAGCTAGTTCACAACCTAGAAACATTTGGTTTTCAACTCGTCGACTAATTGAACATGCAGACGTCGAAAACGTGAGAGCTATTACATATTAATCAGTTGCTGCAACGTTCCCATGCATTTTCCTGTTCTTTCTTTTAAAAAGTTCACTTTCTTATGAACTGATAGGTTAATCAGGGCTGCGCCTAAAAATTAAGGCCAGGAGCACCAAGTACTGAAGTGTTACCCCACAGGAAATTAAATCCAATTCGCAAAAGTATCGGGTGCATCAGAGGCGTCTTGTGAAAGCATGCGGCGCATGCGTCATTTGTGGGAGAAA
Source organism: Lepisma saccharinum (assembly GCF_977018435.1). NCBI lineage: Eukaryota > Metazoa > Arthropoda > Insecta > Zygentoma > Lepismatidae > Lepisma > Lepisma saccharinum. The sequence goes on along the minus strand of NC_139244.1, from coordinate 21,972,106 downwards.
ATAAAAACACACTCTGCGACGACATTCATGAACATTTCTACATTCTAATTTCTTCATATAGGAGAAGTATTTATTTTACACGAGAGCGCTCAACTAAGCTTATATTACATTTCTTGGATGTGAAGTGAAAGAAAATAATAATTATTTTCCCACAATTGACGCATGCGTCACTTCAGGTCCATGAATTTGATTTGATTTGATTTAGTTTATTTTACTTCGCGTTTTGTGCCTCTTGGCTAATTTGCGAAGATGGGGATGAGTGATGAAATGATGAAATTGATGAATGGACATTCACAAACAACCAAGCCCGACCGGGATTCGAACCCGGGACCCTTGGCGTTGCAGCACGATGTGCTAACCACTCGGCCACAGGGTCGGGCTTCAGGTCCATGAAATGTAAGAGACTTAGTTCAGCGCTCTCGTGTAAAATAAATACTTCTCCTATATGAAGACATTAGAATGTAGAAACGCTCATGAATGTCGTCGCAGAGCAAGCTGTCCTTTTTCCCACAATTGACTCATGCGTTCACGAGACGCCTCTGCGGGTGCTATAATGTTAAAATCCCACACATACAGAGTAGAGCTCTATCAACTGCAAGAACGAAGTTAATGTACAGAAAACCACATGAATTCTGAGAAAAGTTCCTTTCCTATGTGCTAGTTCTGCCCATGGATACACAACGTGTGCCAAAATTCACGATCGGCCATTATTTATAGTGCACGAACATATATATATTATTCGCAAGCGAAATTGTCGTAAAAAGTTGTAGGGTGAGAGCGATTGCAGTTACCAGCGTGTACTCCCCTTGTCTACCGTTATGCGCAGCCTTGCTCCAGAGATTCCCTCTGCACTTACGCGTCTAGGTTACACGGTAGAACACACACTCGTCAACTTCGTTGATTTGGTGTCTACACCGTTTGCACAAGTTCTGGAGCGGTGTAGTGTGTGATCACGTGGTGCCTGCCAACGCATGAAATTAACATTTAAAGCAGCAGATAGGCATTCGTTGAATCTTCCGAACTTGAAGTCCGCTATCCGACTACTTGGTTGAACGTCACTTCCTTGCACCAGCCTCACACCGGGATAGACCTCAACATTACACTGTAATTCTGATTGCGTGCGAGTTGCCATAAAAATTCTACGTTAACGAAATGCTGTTTGCTCGGAAAACAAAACGACGAGGTTCTTCCCAGAACCGCCTTGGAGTATGGAGCTAATGTTTGTTTTAAAAAATATTTCTTCCTTGTGTGCAGCTGTGCCACGATACCACGCTGGCCGCTCAGGACACGGCCCTCACTCACTCGACCGTGGCAACTTGCTCCGCACCTGCAGAGAGATTAATCCGATAGACAAGACCGTCGCAAAATTAATGATAATAAGCACCGTGGCAACTTGCACGCCACCCTAATTCTTTGTTATTTAGTTGAAATATTGTGTTTGTTCGTTTTATAATTTTGCAAATATTTATTATGTCACAGGCAACTAGTATCAGATGGACAAATAGACCAACCTTGATGTGGCAACCTGGCAACATAATTTTAAAAAACAGAGATTTATCAACAAGCTATAAATAGCATAGCAACAAGTGATAGCAGTATATAAAATGTCGATAATAATTGCAATGTGGGGTTTTAAGTTTATAAATTGCTATTAACAGCGTTTATGAAGAATAAACCTTTCATTAAGGTGATTTGTTTACCACACAACCTGTGATTACCAGAGTACTTTTGACAACGACATGAGGAGCGAAGGGTAAATTCCTGAAGAGACTGAAAGGCAGGTGACAATATAGCGCCAAAAAGGTCCGCCAACTAGACGGGGATACTATAACGCCATCTGCCTTAGTAGTGTCTCTGTCGGCAAACCGGTAGCGCCACATTAACACAAGTCCAAAATGGCATTGACACAGCCTGAGAAAGAGTTGCTCCGATCCAGACTTGACACCTCTTGGATCTGCAATACTGGTTCACAGACGGGACTACAGGATAGATGACTTGTGACTAAAGGTGGACACAGTGAACATTTGTAAGATGTGAAATCATAATTCGGTCTTTCATTTTGTAACCATTGTGTCTCGCTCTCGTTTTGCAATGTTCCATGGCCTTTTGTGAATACGGCCCCACATCTTCGATATAGCAGCTACGTTGAATAGATAGCATGTCTTTATCAGACTCACTGTATTCATGCGAGTAAGGCTGCTGCATGCACAGACTTAAATTTCTGTGCTGTAATTTTCTTGCATGTGTTCTAATCGTGATATTATTTTGCTCCAAATTTCAAATTAATCAAGCTGAGATCTATGAGGTATGTAAAGTGTGGATTGAATTCGAAATCCACATATTACTTGTCAAAAAACTTGCAATGTACGAGGGCACTTCATCCGTCACTTTAAAAGTGAAGTCAAATAACTGTTACATAAAAGTACAAATAATAAGAGTATTATAGCATATACAGGGTGTATCATAAGTAATAGCGCAAACTGACACAGTTGAAAGTACACGATAATAGAAGCAAAAAAGTCTCAGTAAACATTGGTCTGCAAACGAGCCGTTATCGAGATAATCGCGAATGTGTGTTTACAAGCCGCCACTGACTTCATTGTTTGTAAACGTCGTCCCATTTGGTAAAATGCTAATAATGTGTGCGAATGTGTGGTTAGAAGCCGTCACTGATTGCATTTCGTAAACACCGAGTGCTTTACTCCTTGCGCGTTCCGAGGTTTTCTCTTTGTTTACAAAACAGAACATTTCCGAGAGGTGGCGTTGTAATCAAACAGGATGGATACCGTACAATCAGTACACAGTCTAATCGTACTGTGGGAGTCACGTCAGTTATGCTGTACTGCGTAGTGAAAATAGAACCTTACAGCAACGAAGAGTACATTTTACATCTAGGTCGACGTTTATAAACAATGAAGTCAGTGGCGGCTTGTAATCACAGATTCGCGATTATCTCGAAAACGGCTCGTTTGCAGACCCATGTTTACTCAGACTTTTTTGCTTCTATTATCGTGTACTTTCACCTGTGTCAGTTTGCGCTATTACTTTTGAGACACCCTGTATATTATTATTATCTACGGAGGGCGATAACGACAGTTTACTATTTATTTGTAGACAAGGCATTAAGATGTCATTGTACGAGGCAACTGTCCACCATGCCCAACTAATCGGTGCCACTGAGGAAGGTAATTGTTCGCGTTTTATTAGCAGTACTATACTTCAAATCTATTTCAGACAAGTTTGAACTCCTAATCACCCCTCTCGACACTGCCCTGTATGTCATGGATTTCGAATTGGCTAATGATATAATTATTCCGTACCGCATATTTAGTGGGAAAAGTAACAAAAAGAATATTGAAATTTCTAAAAGCTACAATGAATGAATTAAAACTAAATACATTCACAAATGAATTTCAACTACGTGACACTTACCTTCTACAGAAGGTTGTTTCACGTTGATAGTAACGATTTCGATCACCAAGGAGCAGCACGTAGGCATAGCACAGAGCAGCCAGAGCCAGTAGGACGAAAGTACTGTGTGTTGACTTGCAAAAACGATGGTTGGATGTGAGTGAGTGTTTATATGGCACCAAAAATTCCAGTCTTTTGGGAGGGGTACATCTGTGCCCTTTCCGACGTAGTTTATAGTTATAGCCAGATAATGAATCAGTGCCACATGAAAGCATTCCATGTGTCAAAAAAGGGCATCAATGCAGTGTTGAATCGCCATAAAGCTTGCACTCTACCTGTTGCTGGAACCAGTCAAAGTGGGTCTCGGACATATCGGAAGCCCAAGCGTTCCTCCGAAGTTGTGCGGAAAGTGAGATCCTAGGTGCGATGTGAAAACCCTGCAACGCAAAGAGTGATTGCACAGGCAGTGCAATGTTTCCCTGCAACTGTAAATCTCATCATAGCCCAAGCTTTACAACTTGTGCGGAAGCACAAGGCTCAAGTTCATAAGTTGCGTGCCTCTCATGTCCAAGAGAGGAAGACCAACAGTCGGAAGCTCTACGAACTCCATCTGGCAGGGGACCGCTGGAAGTATGTGGTGTCCCTGGATGAAGCATGGGTGTATCTGTCGGGATGTGGTAAAAAAAAAAGGGCCATCTACTATCGTCCACGTGGTGCAAGAGGTCGGTCTGAGTGGGTACGTGAATGTGCTGAAAGTTTTCCACGCGGGTTCATGGTTGTTGGTGGTTACTGCCATAACGGCAAACTTCCACTGCGCAGAGTGGGAAAAAAGGCTAAAATAAATGTAGCCTATTACCAGACGAATATTTTGGAGCCACTTTACAGACATGATATTCCTTCTCTCTATGGCAGCGACAAATCTCATGTTGTCATCCACCAGGACAAGGCTTCAAGTCATATGGCAAAGTCCACGCAGGCATACATGGATCGGATGGCACGTGAAACGGGCATTCATGCAAACCCCTGTACAGACATCCCTGTGAAATCCCCCGATGCCTCTTCCATGGATTTTTGTGGGTTTCCGTTGTTGAAACGAGCCTTGGGAAGCAGACGGCCCCGCACAATTAAGGGTCTTTGGAAAGCTTGTAAGGAGGAATATGATCGTTTGGACCAATGTGTTCTTCAACACAGTCTCCTCCAATGGAAACTCCGCTGCAGGGCCATTGCTGCAAGACAGGGGTATCACGTGGAGCACCACCCCTCGTGGCGTCATGGTTTTTCTTAAGGTGAGGTGGGTTCTAACTTTGTTACCATGGACATGAAACGACCTTCTGTAATCAGCTTCGAAAATACATAGTTCCATTCGGCTATAGAGATTTAATCCTTTTTCGTTTCTCTAGCAATCTGCAACAAATAAGAGTCTCGTATTAGCTTTTTGTTTTTACAAGAATGCGAAAGAACACTAAAAGTAACAATTCATATAAAAAAATGAAACGCTTCAAAATGCAATGATATTCTCGGGAAATTCGCACTTGGGTAGAAAAGTGAAGGATAAAAATGAATCCTAATAAAAATGCGTCTATACACAAAGAAAAGAAAGCGTCGTGCCCTAAACGTACGACTTGGAGGACACAACATCCCACAACAAAAGAAGACAACATACTTGGGATTGTTGCTGGAACTTTAAGTGAACATACAGGGTGTATCATAAGTAATAACGCAAACTCACACAGTTGAAAGTACACGATAATAGAAGCAAAAAAGTCTCAGTAAACATGGGTCTGCAAACGAGCCGTTTTCGAGATAATCGCGAAAGTGTGGTTACAAGCCGCCACTGAATTCATTTTTTGTAAACGTCGTCCAAGTTGGTAAAATGCTAATAATGTGTGCGAATGTGTGGCTAGAAGCCGTCACTGATTGCATTTTGTAAACACCGAGTACTTTACTCCTTTGCGCGTGCCGAGGTTTGCTATTTGTTTACAAAACAACATTTCCGAGAGGTGGCGTTGTAATCAAGTACAGAGAATTGTACATGCTTGTGACCAATTCCGAAATGAACCGGGGGTGTTCGAAAGAATTTGAAACTCAATGCGGAATCGCGTACAGTATTGCATCCAGATGCAAGGACGACACTTTGTGTAAAGTAATTGTAACATGTAACATACTAACGTTTGGTAAAGTAAGTGAAATGTTCAATAAAAGCAATGAGATCTCCAATGACTTTTGTTACTGTAATATTCGCATTTTACCAACTAGGACGACGTTTACAAAGAATGGCGACTTGTAACCACACATTCGCGATTATATCGAAAACGGCTCGTTTGCAGACCCATGTTTACTCAGACTTTTTTTCCTCTATTATCGTGTACTTTCACCTGTGTCAGTTTGCGCTATTACTTATGATACACCCTGTATACGCAATCTAGATTACAAACCGAATACGCAGTACTTAAAAATTCCGAACTGACAGTGAAAAACAGGATAAGACTATTTAAATGTGCTGGTCAGGACAATGCTTACACGCGCATGCGTAGTGTGGCAACACAGTGCACCGTACTACGAGAAATTACAAAGCGTGCAGAACAAAGCAATCAGAATAATATCTGAAGCAGGCAGATATGTCCCCAACATCCAAATGAGAGAATGCTCGACCTAGAAACTATTTATGACTTCATGCAAAGGGAAAAACTCAAATTCTGGACAAAACAACCGCATCATCCGAATCCTACCAATCACAATATCGGCCAATGGAATTCTAGAAGAAGGATTTATTGAATGCGAAGATTTAATTAAAAAAAACACCAAATACATACAGTAGAAGCATGCACGAAAAGTCAGGCAACCTCGCCGTCGGTCATCAAATCAGAACAGAGTTGAGAATATACGGTGAAATATAAGTATATAATTACCAATATATTACATTATGATCCGGCCTAGATACCTAGCCTAGTTCTAGAAATATACGTACAGTCACGGACACTTCTCGGTTGTAACAATTACATTGCAAAATTTATGGAATTGTCACAACCCAGAAATGTCCGTGACTGTACAAGTAAATCCTATTCCGTACATATAATGCCAATTGCCGAGTTTGCACTACAGTTGTGCGAAAGGGAAAATCATTCTAAAACAATTTAAACACGAAACAGAACACAAAAAGGGGCCACAATAACAAAATACGAAGGCAAACTTTCAAAAATGCAAAACCGCGGATCGGATCGGATCGACATTGTTACATGTAATAGTGTGAAACGATAGTTACAGCAGTGTTGCCATATTTCAAACGGTACAAGGCTATTTCGAACTACTCGTAACTAACTCTCGAAGGTTTATGGCTGCAGCAACACAAGACACCCATCTGTCCCATTCTGGGCAAGATCAATCCAATCTTTTCCATCCTTACGATTTCCTATAGGTCCATCTCAACGGTACAAGGCTATTAAAAGTAGTTTTAGTTATGTGGTGATACCACTCCAGTTTCACTAATAAAAGCTAGATTTCGCTACAGGCATTCTTTAAAATAAAGTGCAACTAGTTAAACCTGGTTAGTTCCTTGAGGTTCATCTTTAGTATTATTTTTACCTATAATGCACCTCCTGTGAATCCAAATTCAGCTCTAATATCAGAATAAGCGTTGTGTTTCCAATACCCGTTTTAGAATTGGTTATCGTTTCTAAAGATAAATCTTTACCCCACTAAATAAATAGTCTATTTGGTAATGGAGACACACTGGCAATACGATGCTGTCAAATGGGAAAAAATACTTTTATGAATAGAAAAATACTAGTGCAGATAATAGTCAACAGGGCCTTAAAACTTCTTGCAATAGGAATACGTGGCTAACATATTCTTGTTTTGTATATTTTATTTATGTTTTCCACATTGTTTCCCTATCTTTAGTTCTAGATTTTGTCTTGCACTAGGTTGCTCCCTCTCTCGTTGATTACTTCTTAACTCTGTCCCCAAACAGGTCAATTAAATTGATTTCCCCTTCATCTCTTTTCCGCTTTCTCTCTCTCTCCCTAGCGTCATTTATTTATTTCTCTCTCTAACCTTCTCCCCTTTCTCTCCTCTCCGTAGTTTATTTACTTCACTATTTCTCTTTCTATGGCTTCTCTCTCTCTCTCTCTCTCTCTCTCTCTCTCTCAGACCTCCTCTCTCTCTCTCTATTTCTTTCTCTTTCTATAGTTTCCTTTATTTCTTTTTCTCTCTTTCTTTGTATTTCTCTTTCCCTCTCTCTAATTTATTCATTTCACTATTTCTCTTTCTATGGCATGTTTCTCTCTGACTTCTTCTATCTCTCACTATTTCTTTGATTTTTTCTTTCTATAGCTTCTATTATTTCTCTGGTCTCTTTCTTTCTTTCTTTGTATTTCTTTCTCCCTCTGTCCTCTTCTATCTCTCCTTATATCTTTGATTTTCTCTTTCTATAGCTTTTCTTATTTCTCTCTAACTTCTCTTTCTCGCTTTATAGTTTCTTTTTCTTTTTCCTCTCACTAATGTCTTTCATTCTCAGTAGCTTCTTTTTCTCCCTAGTTTCTTTCCTTCTTCTTAATTCTTTTTCTCTCAACAGCTTCTTTAATTTCTCTCATTTTTTATAGCTTTATTTAACCCTATATAGTTCTTTATATATATACCTTCCTCTTCTTTCTCCTGTTTCTCTAGCCAAATCTCCTATCTTCTATTGCTTCTCTTTCTCTCTTAAAACACATCTATTTTACGACCATCTGTAAACACGGCGTCCCACGGTTTTCAATATATCTCACTGCAGGAGCAAACTTTTTGAATTTGACCGCTGCCCTAGAACTTTTTCCGCGGGGGTCCACGGCAATCCAATACAACTTCAACAATAGAACATTCCTTTACAACCAGCATTCAGTTCTCTGCATTTTCAGCTAGAATGGAGGCGCTTTAGTGACCCTGTGTTCAAGTAATGGTTCCGCTACGTGCGTGATGGATTTCATTCGGGGCTGCTAACGCCGTTACCTGGAATTTCCGGGGCGACTTCAAGCCGGAAACGACGGTCGTTACCGACGCTGCGTGGCAATTAATTCCGCCGTTTCAACTGCTATTGGTGTCGAAATGAGAATATATCTAACTATAGCCTCTGTAGTGTAACCATTTAAAGCCATTTCAATGTCTGAAAAGGATAAGAGACAGGCTGTCTCGGATAGGCGGTCAAATAATTTCCTATTTGATTGGAAATCGAATTTGCAGTACCTGGATATTCTGTACCGTTCATGAATAGACACGTTTACAACAGTACATAATTTTTGTTTTTAGATTCTTATACGAGAGGTGTTCAATAATTAAAGTACATGTCAACTAGCAATGACAAACTTCGTAACTTTTGGTAGCAGGAACTCCACGAATTAATAGTATATTCGCTATAACACATTTCCAAATTCACGTGCTGTTATTAGCAAAAGAAGCCAATTCTACTAAAAAACTTAAGTCACAAAGCACGACTATCATAACACCACTTGTGCTTTATCCTTGTTCCATTTGGTTAGATGTCTTAAACTAATTAGTGGGAGAAACTGGGCTAATCAATCAGAAGTGCTTTCCTTCCGTCCCTTATTTACGCCATATTCACGCGCGATTACATTAACAATGCCATCTATTGACAAAAAGCAACATACCTTTGCTATAGGCAAAGCATATCGTTATAGGCAAGGTAAATTTTTCCTCTCTGGCTAAAAATTCGTAGCCCTTGGGAATATGTGTGCGCATAATGCTATAAGATAAAGGAAAATCCAACTCCAAATTTTAGTCTATCTTTTAGTAGGCAGAGACAATCCTTAACACGTCTCCACTTCAATCTCCGACTTTAAGCCGGATTGCCACGGCTTAAGCAGCTTCATTTTCTGCTTCTTCTTGTTTTGTCCAAGCCAGTGGCGTACGCAATGGGGGTTATCGGGTTTAACCACCTCCCTTTGACCTTTTGAAATATAATGAGAAATGCTGTAGATTTTTTTGAAAAATATGGCCAATCTATCACAGTAAAAGATCTGAGATAATGATAATAATCAATATTTGAATTAGTATTCCTATGCAGCACGGAGAAAAGCATATTCCAAACACACGAGTCTTTAAGAATGAATGCCTTGAAAATAAACTATGATTTAAGAGAGAAAATAGTTGTTTTGTATCTCAGCTGCAACAATATTCAACTGACATGTATTTTTATTTTCTGTGAACAATGAGCAGTAACTAAAAAGTGTTCTTGGTTCGTTGTACTAGCGGCTAATGCAGACAAAGGCTATGCCGACAAGAATACACAGTCACCAGTCCGCTTTCCCATTGTTTACCGCGGCACGTTTCAATTTCTGAATTCGAATGACAATGAGTTTAACAATTGTGAAATGTTTTGTTGGTAAGAACAGGAAAACAATCTAGATGTAAATTATTGTAACGCGGTATTGGCGCATTAAACATTTGAACATAAATCTTTACAGTGTTGTTTGGGATCAGTGGATATGTCTAAACAATCTAAGTAAACATACGTGACTTCAGATGCAGAAAACCTGGCGTCAATATTTCTGACAGAGTTCATGTTACAAGAGATTAAAAGTTAGTGTTGCGCTACTTTGGAAATACTCTGTAGCCCTATATGGTGAAGGTTGTGCGGACTCAGGAACCTGTCGTGACGTCAAAATATGGTTCATTGACGCAAACGATTTGAGGTGACTCGCTGACCGTTTGCCTATCTAATTGCGTCGTGCTGAAAGCAAGTAAAAAAACAAAGAAAAAACGAAACTGTGTTTCATTTCCTCGTATGATTTAATTAGTGGTTAAGCTCACACGGCGATGCTGGTTAAACTAACGTATGTTGTTGCAATGGGACATTCTGACAGCCGAATGGAAAGTCAAGACAAGCAAAATGGATTTCTGTACAGCTTGTTACATAGATTTGTATGTTTCGCATCAAGTGGAACGGTGATTATAATTAATTTTGCACCATCACTGATCGATTTCTTTTTCCTGTTATATTCCTATTTTATAGGGAAATGTACACAGTATTTTTCTTCCTTTTTTAAAAAAAAGGGGTAAGGACGCCCGCAAATTCCAACATGTCGGTAGGCATGTAGGAGGATATTGAGATAGGTACCCACCCACACTTTCACGATATTGGTCATTTGGTTGAAGTGATGTCATCAGCACCACGCTTCGGTCGCTTTCATCTTCCAGGGGTGTCCCCGGCTGGCTGAATCCCAGAACAGCTCCATTCGACATTACTTGAAAAAATGGTTCCCAACCCAGGAATCTCACCTGTAAATTAGTTACCTAAAGGTAACACGAAACCATAGGCGCTGGTCAAAGAACAAAAAAACGCATTTTAGAGAAAATCCTCAGCTAACGTGACATACATACGGATATGTTGCGTTCCGTGATGTCCTATCTTTAACAACAGAGATTATTTGGTCCATTTCCAATTCCTTGGAGAGATGTCTCCTTCTTCCGCGCGGGAGTCGCTAACGTGAGGTCATTGCTTCCGAAATTGGATGAATTAAATTATGTAATACGTAAGTTGGATTTAGACGTATGTGTAATCACGGAAGGTTGGATAAGCGATTCCACACCACAGTCTGCATTTCGCTTGCCGGGCTACGAAGTAATCACACAAAGTAGAAGTAACAAGAGGGGAGGCGGAATTCTTGTGTATTACAAATATGGGTTAAAGATACAGAAAATAGAGATCGGAGTGAACACCGATGATGTCGAAACGCTAAGTTTCATATTATACTACAAAAATGTGCGACTTGGCATGTGCGCTGTTTATCGGCCACCCAATGTAGCGTACTCTAAACTGTCGGTACTCGAGGAGGTGATATCTGAAATATACCCGTCCGTTGATAGATTCTTGTTGCTCGGTGATTTAAATTGCGATTTTTTACAACCAAATAAATCAGAAACGCGGTTTCTAAAATCGATAATATCTTCTTTCGGGCTAACACAAGTTGTAACAAAACCAACTGAAACTAGCGAAACGCTGCTAGATATTATAGTAATAGATGACGTTACCAGAATGCATGCAACCGACGTCACAGTGCCTATCGGTAAATCGGATCATTGTGTCACGTACATCGACTTAGTTTACGAGAAACCCGCTAATGAGAGAAAATATTTGAGTTATAGAAGCTTCTCCTCTTTCGATATAGACAATTTTGCCGAAGACATAACAAACGTTCAGTGGGAAACACTGCAATCACTTGATACCGTTGACGAAAAAGTAGACTTTTTTAGCTCCAATATTGTACGAATATTTGATTGCCATGCACCTATCAAAACCGCCCGAGTTAAGAGGAAGCGCGTTCCATGGATAACTCCTAATGTCAAGTTATTAATGCGTATTCGAGACAACGCTCTAAGGAAATTCAAACGGACGAACAACGTTCCCGATTGGAACCACTACAAAGAACTCCGAAATTTTACGACTACCGTTATCCGACAGGAAAAGAAGTCATACTTCTCTTTTAAATTTGGCGCTATTCAATTAAATAAGAAGGAAACGTGGCGTGAACTAAAACAGTGGGGCGTGCTGGATAATAAAAATGTCAATGCTAACTTATCCTCACTTGTGAACACAGCACACGAGCTCGATGCTCTCAATAATCATTTTGGGCAAATTAGCAATCTATCTAGTATTCCCACTCAACTAAAAACCCAACAAATTGAGTACTTTGAAAGCCGTAGCTTTACCGATGAAAATAAATTATTTTGTTTTAACACAGTAGCCGAAATTGATGTGCACAAAGCAGTGCATAAAATTAAATCAAACAGTGTTGGAGCAGATGGCATAAACACTAAGATGTTAAAGATTGCACTACCATATGTACTGACTCCATTAACTCACATAATCAATTATTCTTTGTCTAAAGGCGTGTTTCCAGAAACATGGAAAGAAGCGCGAGTCTTGCCTCTTCAAAAGAAAAAAGAGATCAGTTCTTTCGATGACTTAAGGCCCATAAGCCTATTGCCAGTACTCTCTAAAGTACTAGAAAAAATTGTATTTTCGCAACTAATATGTTATGTTGACGCGAACAACTTGTTACCTACAGTTCAGTCTGGGTTCCGTGCACGGCATAGCACAGAAACAGCTTTAACAAAAGTTACAGACGATATTCTTTGCGAAATTGACAACCGTTGCTCCACACTTCTCGTATTACTGGATTTTAGTAAAGCTTTCAACACAGTCCAACACGATTTGTTAATATCCAAACTCAAATACTATAAATTTGACTCTGTAGCCGTAAGGTGGTTTGAATCCTACTTACTTAATAGAAAACAGAGAACATTACTTCAAAATTCACCCTCGCAGATCTCCGAAGCTGTAGTTTTAAAAGCAGGGGTTCCACAGGGATCAATTTTAGGGCCTCTCCTTTTCACCCTCTACACCGCAGACTTAAATAAAGTTATAAAATTTTTCACACCACATTTCTATGCAGATGATACACAACTGTATTTTTCGACTAGACGTACATCGCTAGAAAGTAGTATTTCCTCACTCAACACCGATTTAAATAATATTTACACATGGTGTACATCAAACGGACTTAAGATAAACCCTGAAAAATCACTTTATATGCTAATTGGAACGAAACAATCGCAAAAAAATTCTATCGTTGAGCCAATTGAACTTAAAATTAATAATGAAACCATTCCATGTAAAAATTCAGCAAAAAATCTTGGCTTGATTGTTAACGATCCGTTGGACTGGACGGATCACATCAATGCACAATGTAAAAAAAACATATTTTATTCTGAGAAATCTCTACCGTTTCCAAGATCAACTACCTTCAGAGTAAACTTAGACTAGTTCAATCTTTAATTTTTCCACTATTTGATTATTGTGACACTGTGTATGGGTCCAAACTTGCGAAAAAACTCACCAGAAAAATTCAAATCGCACAAAATGTATGCATCAGATATACTTTTGGCCTGGATAAACGCGATCACATCCTTCCCATCTTAAACAAACATAATATTTTAACAATGGACAACAGGAGGCTACTACACTATCTATCCTTCATTCATGATCTGCAAACTGAACGTAAACCCGCGTACTTATTTGAAAAATTATGTAATCGCAACACAATTCACAGACACGGGACACGTCGACACAACGAATTTGACATTCCTGACCATTCGACTACGCTATATACCTCATCCTTTTCTATATCTGCCCCGAAAGCATGGAATGCACTACCAACAAATGTTAAATCCATAAAACTCAATAAGAGTTTCAAAATTAAATTGAAAGAAATGCTTCTACAGGAACAGCAGCAGAACAGTAGCACATACTAGAAATGAACTGGCACTCAACAAACGACATATTCTATAACTGTAACTATTGGAATTTTATTAATATCTTCAAATTATTATTATTATTATTTACTTAAATGCAACCTTATGTTAACATTTACATTTATATATTTTTTTCACATTTGTATTTTTTTTCTTTTTTAATATTTTCTTGTTCTTTCACATTTATATAATCCTATGACTAATATTACTGAAATGAGAATATTCGTAATTGTAGGTAATGTGATTTTTTTTATTTCTCTTTAGTGTAATCAAGCTTTTTTCCATCTGTACTCATATATTATCATATTATATTATATATACTTATATTTCTTATGTAGCTCATGACAAGGGTTAGGTGGTAGAGCAGCCTACGGCTGAACCTCGCCCGCTAAATAAAGGAATTATTATTATTATTATTATTCTTATTATTATTATTATTATTTCTGACATATCGTTCCTCCCGAGGCAAAGCGGCGTATCTCAAAGGAAGTTTACCCGGTCACTCCTCATACTGCCATCTATAAACTGGGTTTCTCAAATCTCGGCGGTTCTGAAGATGAATGTCGATGTAACTCAGAAGGTAAGGTGAAGACTAAGGCATCAACAAAATATATGTTCTACTGAAAAATGAAGAAAATTGCGTGTGCATCATACAGTATATTTTTTCTATTCTTCATCACTTCTTGAGTATGTAATGTACTACTCTTCTCTTCCGTTCTTCTGTCCTGTTCGATCATCTATATTCCCTTCACTCTGGAGTTTAATTTTCTGTCTGTTTCTCGTTTCTTTTATTTCTCCTTCTATCTCTTTCCTTCGTTTCTCGTATTTCTAACATTACCGATATTTTATTTCTTCGTCTCTCAATCTCTCTCTTTCTCTATCCCGTTTTATGTCCTATATTTTCTGTTTCATCCTCCAGCTTCTTTTCTACCTCTCTGGTTTCTCTTATTTCGAATTCACTTACTCGAGCTCCATTTATTATTATTTATCTCTCATTCTCTCCTGTTTTTCTGTTCTGTTCCGTCCGTTATTTTCCATTCACGATACGCTTATTTTCTTTCTCGTCCCCGTTTATTTTACTTCTTACATCTCTCGTATTTCTACACTTGATTCTCGAGATTGTTTTGTTGCTTTCCTTTTCTCTCCCGTTCAGTTGTGAATTTTACATTCATTTTCTAGCTTGTCTTCTTGCGTGTTCTCATTTATTTTATTTTATTAACTTTCTTTCCTTTCTCTTATTTCTATCTCACTTTCTTAAGCTTCATTAATTTCTTTATATATATGAGCTTTTCTTTCTCTATCTCGTTCTGGTTTCTATCTTCGGCCTCACTGTTGAGCTTATTTTCTTTCCCATTATTTTTTCCTCTCCCTCTATGTCTGTCGGACTCTCGAGTTTCTATTTTTTTCTCACCTTTTCTGTCATGTTCCATCTTCCCCTCACCCTCGAGCTTATTTCTTATCTCTTTCTTTTGTCTTATTTCTATTCCTCTCTATTTTCCGAATTTCTATTTTTCCTCTCTCTCGTTTGCTCACTTCTGTATTTATATCCCCTTTTCTCCCTCTATTTTCCTACCTTCCTTCTGTTTCTCGTAAAACATCTCTATTTTTCAATGACCCGTAAAAATGACAAAACTATTTTCCACATGGATGTTCAGGAAACACACCTTCCCTCAGGAAATTTTCTCCGAGCACGCACGCACACAATGACAGAGCGAATCAAGCAGGAAGTAATGGCTTCCACCATTTCCACAATAGGCAAGGATTCCGTTATGAAGTTTCGGGGTTAATAACTTCCGGGAAGTAAATCCATGCATCGCACTTGGAATAAATGATCGTAATGAAGTGTATTAGCAGCGGAGCCTGCTATAATCATTTCCAATTACCAGGCTGTAAGGAGCATTCGAGGCAGCCTAGTGAGGTTTCCCCGGAATTCGGTGCATAGCAAACGAAATGGAGGAAGGGAAGAGAAGGTGAGTTGAGGTAAATTTAATCGTTTTATTTGAACTGGCCCCTCACCGTCATTTATTGGTGGCGTAAGAATGGCAGAATAGTCAGCACAGAAGCTTTTTTGAATGTGCTTGAGGTCACAGTCTAAAAGTTGTAACGAATTTATATGTAGTAAAAATGTGCTAAATATTTTCACCAAAATATCGAGTTAAATTGTAAAAATTTACGTTTTTAAAAATATAAGAGCTACATAAAATACAGTACTCTTACATAGACATTAATTGTAAAAAAACACAAAATGTGTTTCCTTTTTCTGTTTTCAAAACAATGAATAACAAAATTTTGATGTAAGTGTTTGAACGTAAATTTCCTACTGTCTCCTCTTAAGGTGGATTTAAATTGACTAAAACTGCGTTCAATATCGCTAAGAAGTAATGGGAGTATATTTCAAATTTGTCAGTTATTCGCAAAGAAATTCATGACATGCAGTTATTGCGCGAATATCAAAATCAAATAAAATCAAAATCATTTATTCGTCATTAGGCAACTACAAGTTGCAATAGACTTCGTCACAGTGATTTTACATTCCAATATTGTTATAAGCAAGGTTTAAATTGAGTACAGCGTTTTAGATACAGTACACTATTGTACATGTCCAAGCATATATTACAATAAAAAAATCATTTTACAGTTTACACATGTTATGATTACACATCCTGGCTATAATACAGTACCCATATTCCTTTCATTGTAACATACTTCTATTTAGTGTTAAGGTAATGATAATGCTATCCCAGTATACATTGTTGTTAGGTATAGGTATATTTTACTTAATTATCTAAAGACACAGGAAGATTAGCTTCTTTAAACTCGGTTACATTATAAATACAATTTTCTGTTAGAAAATTTTGAATATTTTCCGGAATCTATTCATGTTCAACTGCCTAATGCTTACTGTACGGACGCGATAAGAAGCGGCGTGCAATCAGAACGCAGAACGGTAGAACGTGACCAAATTCTGTCTCCTCGTTGGCTGCCATGTGGCTGGGGGGTTTCTACGTTGCCACGTTCGCACAAAACACACGGACAGACTAGTAAGCTGTTGGCAAGCTCGGGAAAAAAACGTCACGCGAAATTAAGCACGAACGTATCAGTATGCTAATATATGTTATTTCCGTCGTAAAGTATTAATTTAACGAATCTAGAAGTTTGAAGTTTCCTTTGTTGTGTTTTTATTATGGTACATTGCAAGCCTCAGCTACCGGCATCTTTTTACTTATGTTGTATCGTATCACAATTACCAACAAAACAAAATGCGTCCTGTGTTATGAACAACACTGTGGCAAATCGTTCTCCTTTGATTTCATGCCGCCTCTCTTTGCCTTCTTTGTCGCGCTGCGATTGTTGAAGCTTCAGAACTTACAAATGAAATGTATTTCTTGAAAATTAGGGCAAATTACGTATAAACAAATTACGTACAACTTCGTTTCGTTAACACGTTTTTAAATTATATTATATGTGCCTCGACAGGGTATCAAACCCAGGACTACTTGATTACAAGGCGACAACACTTACCCTACCACTGTGCCATCGGGAAGGCACATGTGGGTGTGTGAAGTGAGATAATTTGGGAAGCTATACAAGAATACAGGCTCTGGCAATACAGAGTTCAATAAATTACAACGAATCGCTTGGCAATTGCTCGATTTCCTTAACATTAATGATACATTTGGTACATGTGTTATTAATGCTTTGAGATACCTGTATGTAAAAACATAAAAAATGAATGAAAGAACAGAAGTAGTAGTTAAAGAATCAGTTGTTTTTGCTTACCGGCTGCCATTGTAGTGGCGCTATCCCAAGATCATCTTCATTGTTGGTTGGTAAATGAACATCTTCATCTGAGCTACTACTGTCACTGCTGCCTTCCCACCCAAGTGAAATTACAAAATCCTCCATTTGCTGCTCTTCAACTCCCTCCTTTTCCCATGCTTCGGAAATAATCTTCCTTGTGTGTTCTATAGCCGAACGCCACCTATCTGCTGTCACATCCCCGATAGCCTGTTCTGTCAATTGCAAAATTTTAGACGGTGTAAAAGGTGTCAAAGTGTTCCTCTGTGCTACCAGCCCTTTGACGTGTGTCCAAATAAGTTTGATGAGAACAATGGAAGTGTCCCGTTGTTAACTGTTTAACCAGATGTTTAATTCTACGTGTTTCTGTGGGCTCGCGAAAATCCTGAAGTAGGTCAATCCGGCAACAGCGCGTCGCTACCAGAGTGGGTGGTTCCACGCCGCTTGCTAGCGCGTCCCGACAGTAGGGGTAACAGATTGTAAAGTGTTTGAGCATAATATTTGTAACTGTCTTTTGGTTTACTACGTCTAATATGGGGTGTGCAATATTATACTTTTTCCTAGTAATACTATAGTTGTCAACCTCTGAGTGCATCGGAAAGGCACCGATGTTTTCTTTTACATACATCAGGCACTGGTAAATATATATTACAGGTAGAGTCATTATTTTTAGTTCAGACACACCCATAATGCACCTAATATCCCTCTCTTGCCATTTGAATACCTGTTGTGCACCACTAGAATTACCCCAGAGTAATGTGCCATACAACAAGTGTGAATGGAAAAAGGCGTGGTAAGCTGTTATCACCATGTCTTTACTGACAATTTTTTTCAGTTTATATAAAAGATATATGACCCTTGATAATTTATTTATAAAATTTTCAGTATGACAGGTCCATGTAAGTTTGGGATCTAAATATATATCCAGCAACTTTACAGACTCATTTTTGTTAATGATTGTTGTGACATTCAATAATGAGAAGCATAACATTTCAGTTTCTGTGTTATTTAAGATTAATTTATTGGACTGTAGCCAGCTCCGAGTGATATCTACCATGGCTTGATTTGTTAAAAGCAGATTATTTAAGTCATTATCACAAGTAACCAGTGTTATGTCATCTGCATATATAATGGTTTTACATGGTAGATGGCTAGGCAAATCATTAATATACTAGGGACGTTCAATATATAAGTTTTCCTGTGCTATAAAATATTGTATAAAACAATGCCATTAAAAAGAAACACATGGTTAACAAGCGACATCCTTCGTCTACAAGGAACAACAATCGATTCGTTATCAGACGTGAAGGCGCATGCACTCAAGGGCGAAAAGTAAATGCTTGTTCGGAAAACGCGGGCTCGCGTCATAAGGAGTTCAGAAGCATGGATGCTAAGGGCGTTCTGCTTATGGACTTTTTGGAACGAGGAAGAACAATCAATGCTGACCGTTATTGTCAAACATTGGATAACCTGAAAAACTCAATTCGACATAAGCCACCAGGTCTCCTGTCAGCTGGTGTCATTCTTCTTGACGATGACGCTCGCCCCCACTCAGCAGTGCAAATACAACATAAATTGAAGAATTGGGAGGGGAACGGCTGCCCTACCCTCCATACAGCCCCGATTTAGCGCCGAGTGATTTCCATCTCTTTCCGGTGTTAAAGTCTGAATTGCAAGGTTACCGTTTCGAAACAGATGAAGAAGTGAAGCGGAATGTGAGAATAGTGCTCAATAGCCAGAGCCCTGATTTTCTTGCAAAGGGTATGGACAAATTGGTACAACGGTGGGACAAATGCCTGAATCTCTATGGGGATTATGTGGGGACGTGAGGAAGGATCCTCCTACACATGTATGTATAGTTTTCTAATGTATCTTAAAAATATTTTTTTACAGCATACGGAAACTTATATATTGAACGACCCACGTATACCAAAAATAGAAAAGGGCCAATAACAGTACCAGTAGTTACATTAAGTGGCATTGATACTGTATTGTTAATTGTAACTATTTGTTGTCGATTGGTGGGGTATGACTTAATTATGGATAGTTATATACCTAAAATGCCATAGTGCTTCATTTTTCTAATAAGTAGATTATGTGGAACAGTATCAAATGCCTTACTCAAATCAAGGAGAATTCCATATGTGTACAAACGAGATTCAAAACCTTCAATTATAGAATCCACCATAGATTCGAATGCGTGGATGGTAGAAAGTCCATTTCTAAAACCAAATTGCGATGGGTTTATAAGTTGATAACCTTCAAAAAAAGATGTCAATTGTTTTTTCATACATTGTTCAAAAAGTTTTGAGAAAATAGTACAAGTGAAATTGGTCTATAGTTTCCTGGGTCCTGTGGAAGGGCCAGTAAATCTATGATTTTCTTGACTATGCATTTGAGAAACCATAATAAGCCTCACTATGTGAGGTTTTCATTTTCATTGTTATATTTACTATTTCTTGTGGATATACCTCATACCAATTAAATTTGATACCATTTTCATGAGATTTACTTAAATTAACAAAAGTACCTTCAACACTTTGAACATCTTCATCCTGGTTTTGTAATAATCGAGTACTGTGTACAAGGTGCTTATTAAATGCATCTGCGCTGATCTATGCGGATACCTCTAGTTTATTTTTACCTACTTCATTTTTTATTGCTCTCAAAGCAGATTTGCTTAGCTTTCATTTTGGCCAGCTTAATTTATTTTCTATAATTATATAATGTCTTTTTGTATTCCATTTTAAGCTCACAGGTATCATTTTTAGCTTCATTGTATAATCTGAGATTGTGTTGTCTATACTTTGCCAAACTAGGTGTATACCATCTTAGTGTATTTATGTCTTGTTTGGTCTTATTGTAGTTGACATCCTTAGTTTTTGTAGGGCATTAGTAATTTAATAAACAAGTAATTGTGTTTAAGAATCTATTCCATCCATCTGTTACATTTTGAATTTCAATTATTAATTGATGTAAATTACTTTCATTCATAGCAAGTCTTAACATGGATATATGGCTCACTCCAAGTAATTTAAAATTCTTAACCAGTTTGGTATTAGTGGGTTGTGTTGTTTACAAGATTACTGGAATGAATAGCCAAACGGCTTTGTGATCAGATAAGAGCAGTTCAATTGTTCTACATGATAATTTAGATCTGTTTATATTAGTAATAATATTATCTAGGCAGGATGCCTTTCTTGTTGGCTGATCATTAACATAATAATAATCAAAGGATCTAAAAATATCACATACAGTTTTCTTGTCATTATTGTCATTTAGAACATTTATATTAATATCTCCCACATATATAACCTTACACAGACTGTGTTTCTGAAGGAATGTAGTTAGTTTTTCCATTGTGTTACGAACAGATTTAAATCTGAGTTAGGTATTCTGTAAACTGATATTATAATTATTTTTATGTCATTGATGATAATCCCTGCCACCTCAAAACTTATCTCTAGACAGAACTGTGTAATATCTAGTTCCTTATAGTCAGCCATAAAATCAGATCGTATATAAATTGCAAGTCCCCCGTGTAAATGCAGCTCCCTACATATTATTACATAGTTTCCTCATTTTTTCTTAACCAATGTTCATTCACACGTAATATGTGACGGGAATTCAGCAAGAGCGATTTCTAATTCCGGTAGCTTGTTTCTTATAGATTGCAAGTTAATATGTAATACCATAATATTCATAGTATTAGATTAGTCAAGATGAGAATTTATTTTGTTATTGGCAGAGCTAATCACCTTATTTCTAAAATTTCCCTGAACTGATTTACTTAGATTTGATTGTGTGATCTGTCCCCATTGCAAGGATGGGCTATCTATGGAGGCAGATCGACAGCGGCGTTTCCCTGATTTCCCTTTATGATTTCTTTAATTTTCTATATTGCACTAACTAAATGTTCTTCTTTCCCAATTGTGTTAAGATGCAAACCATGATAGGTATGAAATCTTCTACCTAGTTTACATATGTATCTACCACAGTTACATTATCTCTTTGCTTAAAAAAATTTGCAAATTTCTTCATTTACTCTATCGATTTCTCTATTTACGCATGACCAATTAGGTAAATCATGGAGTATATGTAGGGAATTGTTTTGAAATATGGAAATAATATGTAAAAATGACTAAGATATGTAAAATATGAGAAAACCTATATGTAAATATATGGAAAATAAAAACTGAATTTTTCAAGTCTACATGCCATGATGCGCAAGGATAATACAAAATATAACTAATTTAAGCTTCATACATAAATATGTATTTACATATACGTAAATCAGTTCCATGGTCATTACTATTGTTCGCAATTTAGACTCGTATGTTCAGGAATCAGAAACATAATCATTTCGTAGGTGCTGGGAACCTTGTGTGGGATGGGCTATCGTACACCTCTCCACTTTTTTACCAAGGATTCCGCCATTGAACAGATATACCGGGATTTGATTATCCAGCAATAAGTCCGTCTATTTAGGGGTGCAATGGAACTTGCTTTCCTGTTTATGGAGGATAATGCAAGGCCCTATAGAGCGGACCTTGTCAGTGAGTCGCTGAAATCAGAGGATATCCGGTGCATAGATTGGCCGGCGAGTTCCCCCGATATGAACCCAATAGAACATGCGTGGGATAAGCTCGGGCAACGCATTGCAGGACGGAATCCCCCTCCAGAGCTCTGTAGAGCATTGTTGCAGCAGTGGGACGCTATTTCTCAAGAACAGCTCAATAATCTTACCCGCAATATGCCACATCTTTGTATGGCATACATTCCTGTAAGGGAACGACATATTCATTGTTAACATTTCAGTGGAGCATTCAAATTTACCTTTGTGTGAAGACTACTACACATGCATTTTTCTCATTTTTAAAGTTGCTTTCCGTCACTTTTGTTCATTTCTTGTGCTTTCTTAGTGTTCTCAGTTGTATCTCACGTACGTAAACCAAATTAGCGCACTTTAGATAACTGTATGTGTGTCATGGGTCATGATCCTTAATATGCTTTCTTACAAATCGGAACAAAAGTATAAATTGTTTTCAAAACACAAAAACAGTAACGTTACAGGAAGGCTAAATGAAATAAATATATTTTTCAAGTACCTGTGTGTTTTAGGCTACTGCATGCCTAAAACCTAAAGTGAACTTTCAAATCTGTAAACTAACGTTCTTGGAATTTACAATAGTGGCAGAGAGGAGGCAATGGTACTTGGCAAGGGAAAATATCAAGCTGTTCTCTTTTGAGGTCTTATAAATTTAGCGAACAGTTATTCTTGAAAAAACAATGGAAATTCATGAATTTTTAAAGTTATAAGTTATAGTTCTTCATTTACATATTATTCATAAATACATGCGGGAGCCAGAATCATTATTAAAATTCATACCCCGCAGAAAGTATTCAAGTATCTTCCTTGCATTTAATACAACCATTATTTTCTTCCATTTAAACAGCCTACAATGAATATATATATATATATATAAATAACTAGGATTGAAAATTTAATAGTATTACGTATTAGTATAAATTTTCCTGCCATGTAGTGGTTGAAGTTTATATTATTTGAAGGTTAATTTTTAATAGAATTATTGATTGGTTCATATGAAACCATTTCATTTAAATTTACATTTTAACTAATTCGCCTGATTACATTTAAATCTTTACACAATAATTGGTAACTTAATATTTCTTTGAATTGAACTTAAGTTTGTTACACAATATGGCAAGGACATACATAAGTTTACAGTAATACCAGAGCGTATAGAAGAGGAAGTGTGCGCACTTCGGTTTCTTCCCGTAAGCCAAGTGAATAGAGCGGTGCCCCACCGAAACACTGGCAGCACCTTCGCTTGCGACGAGCGTCTTCTGCTTGCAGTGCAGCCGCGCATTATGTAGAGCGTTGTGTTTTGTTGTGCTAGAATAACATTGTGTACTTTTATTAATGACAACGTTGTTACGTTATTCAGTTTAGTGTCGTTAGATTTGTGATTGATCCGTTGTGACTAGTTTGTGTTGTGTTCAACGCATTATTATTGTATTTGAGACAGCAGCGAGCGAAATCTACAAGATGCCTACGTGTTTCGTACCCGGCTGTAGATCTGGATATGACTCCTGCACAGGCAATATATAAAGGATCAGAAGCACAAATAAAATGGAATACTGTCCTTAGAGATAATCGAAATTCCTTTCCTTCAGAAAAAAAACGCTAGAGTCCTTAAGAATGACTTTGGAAAGTACTTTAGAAGTGTCCGAATATTTGTGGAAGAACAATTACAATTACGTCTTGACAGGAAAATTTAATCAAGATCCTCTAGAACGCCATTTTGGTATATTGCGGTTGTTCACTTGTGATGATCATCCCTCCACTGGATTTTCTGCACTTACATATGTGCAATCAATTTACGTACCAGCAAAACTTGCTTTATTTTCGGGCGGAAACTGTGAATACAGGACTGAATCTCCTCTGACGTCTTTTGTTAATGAAATGCGAACTCTGGCAAGAGCAACCGAAAATAAAAATCTTTCGGTGAAGAAGCAACCTGAAAATAAAATAAGGGAAAAAATTTCCATTGTTGAAGATGAAATTCAAATACCGGACTGGGAAAGCAACATACCGTACTTAAATGAACAAAGTGTTCGTAAAGAATACTTGGTGTATCATTTGGCAGGATACACAGTGCGGTATATTTCAAAAGTGACGCATTGTAAACTGTGTTCAACTTTTCTGCACGGGGAACCAACTAACGTACCTGCCTCACGCTAATCCAAGACCATAGGCGCCGACTCCATGGGGCTGAATTGTGCCCCATGAACTTAACTTTAAATTCACATTTCAAATGTTCTAGACCATCAACTTTGGGAGGGGGGGGGGGCTATGACCAGAGACAGCAAAACACATGACTTACTATTATATACTAAGTATGTAATTATGAGTATTGTTAAAATTGATATTTTTGAGGAATTCATGGGCTTTTATGAGATTCCGAACACTGAGGCCAAAACTTAAAAAAGGGAGAGTGATTCATTCATTAATTAATTTCAGTGATCAGAGCCCCCCCCCCCCCCCAATAATTTTGACAAGTCGGCGACCCTGTCCAAGACTATGGTTCGGGTGACGGCTGTAAATACCTTACCTATGCATCGAAAAGTGTTTATGATGTGCTGTTACGAGTGGAAGATGATGTTGCAGAGAAATTACCATGTGCTAATAGTTTATGGGGGGATATATTTTTTGAGTGTTTGGACAATTTAAATATAATTGCTGTAAAAACTTCGCAATTAGGATGCTGTGAAGATCATGTGCTGCGTACGCTACCTAAACTCGTATTTCACTATCTGAAATGTCGATTTTTCTTCCGCACCAAGGAGATAAGAAAGGAATTAAGTGCCTCGAAGACAGCAAAATCATCTCCGAAATTCTTCAAACTATCCAGCTGCTGAGCTCTTCTCCAAACGTAAGTAATATGCATTTTTGTTTCTTATGTAGTTAGCTATGTAAGCAACGCGAGCATCTTCCGCGCAGTCTCAAACGTCACCACTGCCATCTAGGCGGTGGACAACGGCAACTCAGGGAGTGCACACACTATTCCTTCTATACGCTCTGGTAATACTGAAATTAACTGAAAATTAAGTCACTTGAAAAACAGGGTATGTGATCACAGAAAATATACGTACGTGCGGAAATATTTAATTTAGGTGGTAGATTTCTGTAGCACGTGACGTGGATGTACCGCAAGGGCGAATTACGAGCCGTTTCTAGATCGGTGTTCATATTATTTTGTCCACAACCTGTACATTGTATTGTTACTCGTTTCCAAATACAGAAGTCTCGCTAGTGTTGTAGTTTAGTTTCCAAGGAAAATACATTAATGTAGAAACACTCTTTGTGAAATCTGAGTGGCAGATAGTGTTTTTGCATCTATCCCGAGGTGTAGAATGCCAATATGCTACAGTGAGGTTCTTTTCATAACATCTGTGGCTCTTGCGCATTCGCAGCTTGGGAGAAAGTTACAACGCCCGAAACACTACAATCAACCGATCAATGCAGTCAACAAGTGTGCCACTGACATAATTTCAAAGAAGCAGCAATGGACCATATTAGTGGTGACATCACAAGCAGACAACTGAGCTAGATTTAGTCCAAACAAATTCGTCACATGGTTTCTCCCTATGCTATAGCATTGGAAAACCCATCGCATGGGGCAACTTTTAAAATAATGGCAGCAGTTGTGAAACAAAATTGTGATGTGTACCGTACATGAATGTAAAGATGAGATTTCGGAGAATGCGTCTATATATTTAAAACGCCTTACAGGGGATAAAGGAAAGAATAACTGAAAATAGGAAATCGTACATTTTAAAGAAAATCGAGCCACTCCGGTTCCGAAGGTCAACTACCATGATGGTTGATGGGAGTACAGCAGCCTCACGTGACTGCTGCGTCGTCGCCTATTGGCGGATCGGACACTTGCTAGGAGCATTCGCTCTATTTGATTTCTTACTTCAGTTTTTCTTTAACTTATCCTCTGTAAGGAATGTGTTAAATATATATGTGTTCTCCGAAATCTCATCTTTACACTGATGTATAGTCACCGTCAATACAAATGTTACACTTAGATCCTGAAACATTTGCTTTACTTCGTTGCGTTATGTAGTTGTCTAGGTCAGTGACAAACTCGGAAAGCACAAGGAAGAATATAATTAAAAAAAAGTCAATATAGTAATAAATTGAAATGCGTGAGCTGCAATACATTATTCCCAGTTAAAGCCATCAAGAAAGTAGGGCGAGACGCGAGAAAAAACGAAAGCACTTTAAAATATTAGTTCGCCAATAAGTTGTAGAGGCGTGAGGCAATTTCAAGTTTTACCGTTCAGATTGCAACTTGTAAATAAAGTATGATGGAGAACTTTACTGCTTGACAGATGCGTCGGCTGATGTTGTTGGAACTTATGCCATCTATCGAGCGTTTGGGCAAAGTAAGGGCAACAGGAAGAAAGGTAAAAGCGTGACGTAACACAATAAGGTGACAAATCTTGTTTGCCCTCAGGCAAGCTCCTACAAATCCAAGAAGACAAATGGAAAGCCTCTTCCAAGCGTGCAATTGGATATCACAGATTGGAGAGATCTTGATTCGCGATTGTGCTTCAGAAATCGCTCGCCGACCTAACCCTCCAATTAAGCTTATCTGATTCTATGTAGCAACCCAATTCGACTTGTTACGTTAAATTGGTACGCAGAACCAGTGTTTTTTTTTGGTGGGAGGGTGATGCTAGTGCGTGCCATTAATTAATGACATTAAATGTTAATATGCAGTAATAATACCAATAATATTAATAACAACAGCAATTATTGTTATTGTCGTCAATAACAATACCAGAAAAATTGTAAAGTAATATATAACAAATATCTTTCAGAGTATTTACTTTTCCACTGCATTCTGTTATTGCATTTTGCAACACAGCTATACGAGAAGTCATTTTGAAGTTCTAAAGAAAGTTTGCTTATTATGAAATTCGGCACTTAAAATTGTAATTTGTAGAATCTATGTACGTGAACTTTCAGAAATAGTTTATCGGCGCCATCTTCATTTGCGAGGATTTAATGCGAAGCAAGAAACGAGATGCTTTGCAATAGTACAAATTCTCCTGTCATCCAAACTTCGCCAATCCACCCAAAACACTGAAGTCCATGCCCAGATTAGAAATGACGAATTATAATGTAGTGTGGATTTAGCATGAAATGAAGCCTGGCTTCCTTGCCTTAGGCGATTACACGATAATCATCTCACCTTAGGATCCAGAGAACACACATTTTCCCCCACGTTACACATTTTCAGTGTCGTAAAGTAATTGTTAATAACGTTACTTCTACTGCAAAATGTAACTCTGTTTGGGCCGTTTTTTTTTTTTTTTGGAGATAATCGCCATTCTTAACCAGCACCGGGTTTTTCAATGTTAAAGTAACTGCCAGTTAACTAATCCTAAATTCAATCTCCAAAATAGTGTGTTGGCAATGTTGAAGGACGGAAATTACAAGAAATCGATCTGCGTGCCATCTCTTAGTATAGTTTCAAACTGCATCAATGGGCACACAACCTGGTGTTTAAATGTAGAACTACAAGAACTTATGAACCAGAAAGCACGTTTCTGCATTGAAGCGATGGCTACGTATACATTCTGCATCATTATGAAATAAATGTAAGGAAAGGAAGCACTACAAATTTGGCTTTGTTTCAATAATAGCTAATCTCATACATCTCAAATGCTGTTACGGAGCATAAGCATATATACTTTCTTAAAGAAGAAGGCAACTACCGTAATAAATATTTGAAAAAAGAAAAAGAAGAACCGGGATCAGTACTCGAACTTGTATCATGAAAATTGACACGCTCTGCAAGATGGTGCCTCTAAGCACTGCGCTAAATTACCGCTATAAGATTACTGCTCTTGGTATATCGGATATTCTTGTCACAAATTCTCCAACACGACCACGTCAATGGAATTCTAACAACCACGCTGCTTAATTTCCCTGTTTGCGTGGAGATTGATTGAGTTCTGCCAAACAAAATAAATCACCTTCTATACTATTTTAACATTTTAGCGAATCATATCTTGATTAATCTGACAGTGAAGTTGTCTAGTGTGGAACTTCGATAGCTCCATGAGGCAGCCATGTTGCTTCGCCACTTCCAGTTAGGCTGGCGGTTAAAGAATGAGTAGAGGTTAAAATAATCGCCACTACACTTCCAGTTACGTGTTAACATGAACCCTAACCGTACATTGAAAATGAAAAGCTAACTCTTAGTTAGGCTTACTTTTTAAAGTAGCTGGGTAGAGATAGAATTCCTGAAAACACAAACTTTTACTTCTAAACATTGAATACAACTTATAATGACATTGAGAAAAAAAATACAAAATTGAGCAGCATTTCACTTAACAATATATTAACTCTCGATGAAAGAGAAGCACTTATGTGAAGATAGGCAATAAAATACAAACTTTGTTCACTCTTTCTATGCTTCGGAACAAACTTTAATTACATTTTCCGGCTAAATGGGTCGCAAACCTATTCGAAAGAATACCTAACTTTCTTAAATTGAGTTAAAATGCAATGAGAAGTGTTGCGTCTCAGACAAAGTTGTTTGTAGTTGTAATTGCGGAAAAGATACCATCTTCAAGAAGAGAACATCGTTATAAAACCAAACGTAAATTAGAAGGAAAATGTTCCACTGAACACTTGAGATTGGAGTTTATTCTTTCAATGGAAGTTTAAATAACCGTTACGTACCAAGAGATCTGGTTTAGACAGACACGACGGAAAATAAAGTTTTCCTCTTTTAATAGAAGTAAGTCTGCAGTAAAGTTGAACAAGATCACTTGAGAGAGACAACGACAATGATATTAGGGAATGCGCTCTCTTTCATTGCGTCAACCCAAGATTAGGCATACCCAACGATCTCGTAGGCTCGTGATAGCAGTTAAATCATGCATACACAACAGGTTTGGTTTATTCAACTAAGCAGCTGTGAAATAGTTAATTCATGCTCATAGAGGTTTGCTTCATTCGGCTCAGTAACTGTGAAATCAAGCACACGTAGGTTTTGTTTATTCAGCTTTAACCAGCTGTAAAATATTCAATTCATGCTCATAAAGGTTTGCCTTATTCAGTAAAATAGCTGTGAAATCATGCATACATAGGGTTGGTTTATTCAGCTAAGCAGCTTTAAAATACATAAATCATGCTCATAGAGGTTTTCTTTATTCAGTTAGGCAGTTTTGAAATAGATAAATCATGTTCATAGAGGTTTGCTTTATTCAGCTAAGAAGTTTTGAAATAGATAAATCATGCTTATAGAGGTTTGCTTTATTCAGCTAAGAAGTTTTGAAATAGATAAATCATGCTTATAGAGGTTTGCTTTATTTAGCTAAGCACACATAGGGTTGGTTTATTCAAAATTCCTTCCCTCTTCGAAAACATTACTTTCAAATTAAGTTCATTTCGTCTCTAATTTTGATTTTGATTTGATTTAGTTTGTTTTACTTCGCGTTTTGTGCCTCTTGGCTAATTTGAGAAGATGGGGAAGAGTGATGAAATGATGAAATTGATGAATGGACATTTACAAACAACCATGCCGGAGCGGGATTCCAACCCGGGACCCTTGGCTTCGCAGCGCGATGTGCTGACCACTCAGCCACAGGGTCCGGCTCGTCTCTTATTGGTCAGTAACTAAATAGAGGGCTTAGTTTCCTGTAATGTTCCCCCACCACCACATATATCAATACAATTTATATGTCTATAATATGTAAATACCTTTTATTGTATTTCGTCCATTTTGGCCATATTTTATAGTGCTTATTATTTTGGTTAGTGCACATCAGTGGCGTATATTCTAGGCTAGCTAGGCTATCTGCAAAGCCTGAAGTGTAGAGAATAAAATTCAGGAGAAAGATCGATCAGAAATTGTGAATATTATTTTTCATATCAGTGAAATAATGATGCTGATTCTGGAGTTGGCAACCTGATTTCTTATGAGTTGGTAACCTGATTTCCTATAAGTTGGCAACCTGATTTCTAATGAGTTGGTAACCTGATTTCCTATGAGTTGGCAACCTGATTTCTTATGGGTTGGCAACTTGATTTCCTATGAGTTGGTAACCTGATTTCTTATGAGTTGGCGACCTGTTTTCTTATAAGTTGGCAACCTGATTTCTTAGGACCACGTGACATAGTGAGATATCCCAGATCTTGGACTCAGTATACGTCACTGGTGCACATTTTACCTTATTTCCATGCAGTTTTCCGGCAAGTATGAAAAATGATGTTTCCAGTCTAATTGTTAGAGCTTTCGCCCTCCCCAATTCACTATCTTTGATTTGCGACCAACTATTTGAACGTGATGGTGAAACAATCCCTCCAACTTATTTTCCTTGCATTGAATCTTTGGTTTATTAATAAAATCAAATGAACGTTTCCGGGAACTAGTAGTAAAAACAAAACTTGCAGGTCCAACAATTGCATTTAGTCTTCTAAACATCCCAAATCCTTAATGTAACAGTTGCTAATAAGCATCATTGTCATTACTGACCTTCTTACATATACAGTACAATAGTAAATAACTAATTTGCTATAATTATGATTATCTTCGCAATATGTACCGTTTCACACACACACACACACAATTAAATAATTTTATTTTTCTCTTCTCCTTAAGTGCATATTTTCTTGAAGCCGTACTGGAAATATTTCAGTGATGTGTAGTAACACAAACTAAGAATTTACCAAACTGTAAAATTCATCAGATCATGGAGCAACTTACACAGCTTTTTGACACAAATATCTGAGCCAATTGAAAGCAATTTTCAAAGAATTTTAATATGTTTGTTGTATAATTCGAACTGGACATTTGAACTAAGCTGGTTGATTATTTGATGTATAATGCAATTTAATGTTGATTGCTTTAATATCCATCATTCAAATGTGCTCAACAATTTGTGATACGCTGTACTTCAAACTACGTATTATAATTTGACACTATCTACAGTTTTAGTTTCCTATGTTTTATTCGGACAAGAACATGACGTAATTGTAATCACATTTGTTTCATACTTCATCTGTATTTAATTTCCTACATATAACAATCTCTTCATGCTAATATCCGTTTTGTGTTGAAATAGTTTATGGGCGATTACATTGTGACGGGTTCAGACAAATTTATATTCATTTCTTAAATATTTTCTTAGCACGTTCAAATATGTAACTATCAGTTCATGCAATTTCATTTTCCTTGATGAAAGTTATATAATTTCAGAAAATTCCTTCTTCATCTCAATTTTCAGCTAGAGAAAATACATATTTTGTAATTGTGACGGGTGCGACACTTCTGAGACATGACATCAGGACCTTCCTCAAGTCCTTCAGAAAACTCTGTGAAATAGATGGGTTTACTGCAACAAACCCATTTGATTGATTGATTTGGTGTTTTAAAAAAAAGTCCACTTTATGCACAGTAAGGCTAATGGTACTGGATCTACAGTTTAAAGTGGGATCCGAACCACTATGTACCACCACCGGGTATCGAACCCTGGACCCATTGATTACAAGGCGACAACGCTACCACTGCGCCATCGAGGAGGCAACATCTTTATTTTATTTTCACAAAGCAAACTTTACGCGACATTTAAATGCTTTTAGTTTCAAAAAATATTACCATATACTTTTTTTACAAACAGTTTTAGCCTGTGACGGTGTGACATCGTGCACATTATTTACTTTAACAATACAAAGGCTATCAAAAATATCATAGATTCTTCAAACTAAGGTTTGTTTCAGAAATGAAGTATGATACTTCAGAGCTTAAGATATACAAACAATAAACGAGACAATTGGCACGAAATTGCTATCATACTATATCATCGTAAAACTAAATTAATTACACACAAAATCCCACTTCTACTATAAATGTATAAATATAATTGGTTTGAAACAATATGTCAGGCCTATTTAAAAGCCATTAAACTAATGTTTGTATTAATAATTCCAAATTCTGCATAATTTGCCCTTTTATTTCACAAATAATAAGTGATCCTTAGAATAAAAATAAATTAACTTTGTTTGTCCACTTTCACATGGAATGGCTCTGATGTAAACTATGTTAGTTTAACATAATATTCAATTCATATCATCTCGTGTCAATTTCAGGATTATGTGGAATGTAGTTCGCTACAAACTGTTTTAATTCTGCCACGGAACAGAAGCCATTCTCCCAAACGTAACGTAATAACTTTTAATTCCAACCAACAGAGGTCTCCCTTTGCATTTGTAATTACTGGATTGTGTTAGCAATCCTCCAGAGCTGCGTTTTTCCGCCACTAATACAATCATTACTACTGGAAAATTGCCAAAGCTGTAGGCATCGGGCAGTTTTGCGAAAAGCCAAACATTGTAAACGACATGGTTGTATCAGACGATACAAGATACAGTCACAAGATACAAAACTTCAGTGTGTAACAACAGTTTGCAGTTGAGGCACGCACGATAAAGTAATAAAAAAACGGTGAATTTAACTATGGTGCGTAACGTGAAGTGCATAGGGTCACCAAAGTGGGTAGTAGTCTCATAACATACATTCATTTTCGCGTCTTTATAATACAGATTAGAAAGAAAACACTTCTAACGATTAATATGACACCAGTTTAATTAAATATATTGCAAATATGCTATTTACAGGGCTATATTTAGACCTAAGCCCTGTAAGCCCATGTCTAGGGGTGCACTAAATTTGGAGTGACAAAATTGCCCAATCTTGATGTAACCCTGGAACTTCATTTTACTTTCAAACCATTTCCGTGAATGGAGGAGACTAGGACACGTTTGAACAGTTTACCAATTTTACTGCTTTATTTTACAGTCAATATTGTTTTATAACTTTTTAATAGAAAAATAAACATGTATTCTAGTACAGTGGGATCCATGAGTATTACCGTGCAAATTGTCCATCACCGTGTTCGTGCACTTTATTTCACCCAATAAGAGCTTCAAGAATTAAAAGAAAACTCAAAACAAGCTGTTGACAACTTCCGCACCAACATACATAAAAATCCATTGCTTGAAAACACGTAGGATGTAAGACAAAAATTAATCAAAATAGTCATGGACAATTTGCAGGGCAGTACTCATGGATCAAACTGTACATGTAAACATTTTTAGACACAAGAATAAAAGGTGTTTGCAAGTTAAATGTGTTAAACAAAACAGCAATAATAGGTTCAAATCTGGCCTTTGCATGAGGGACATTTGAACAGACATGGAGCACTTTGAACAATGTCTTGTTTTTATTAATATTATTGGAAACGAAATGTTTATATACGCACTATTATCTTGTATGAGCTTTGCTCTCGTGTTGGTTACAGGCGATATCTCGGAATCTTTAGAGAATAGTCATATCTCGGGCTTTGCAAATACCAATATAATATTCTTCGTCGTTAATGAAGTTAAATAGGCTGTGCTTCGTAAAAGATGCCAGGTTGTGAATAATGATGTTTTCCAGGATAGGCTGTCCTCTGGTCGTTTTGTGCCACCAGTAGCTTTCGCATATAGGGACACAACAGGCAAACATTTAGTGGGTCTCAAGGTATTGAATATTCCATCGTACCGAAACTTGTTACTTCATTCGGCCAATAAAATTTCACAAACGAAGCTGTTGTATTTTGTGAACAAACAGACCACTTAACGGCTCGATCGAAAATATTTCATCAAATGAGTTGTTACTTGATATATCTCTCGTTACATGAAATTACATGTTTCTATCTTTGGTTTATTCTGACAAATCAAAGGTTCGAAATATATTGATTGTTCACTTTCAATTGTTTAACTATCACATGAAACCACTGAGATTATTTAAATTGCAGCCAAGATTGCACTAGTTAGATCTTTCAAGTTAATTCATGTTACGTTGAGCTTCTAGTTGGCAGATTTTAAGCCACCAAAATCTTTATATGTCTGTTTCGGATATACCGATAGGTGACAAGACCGCCACACTTTTCTTAAAATTGTTGATAAATAACCACAAACAATTGTGAATTAAAGTTAATTACATAAATTATATAATTAAAATTGAATTATATTAAATATGTAGTCTGTTACGAAGTCCACACGATTGAGTAAATCTCAACAATGTACGATTGAAGGCTGATATAAAGTAGTCTTGATTTATACGTTAATATACAACAATTAAATCAAAAGATAGCAATAATGTAGGAAAAATTCATTTTTAAATGTGGTATTTATGGTAATTACGGAAGAAAAGCCAGTTATCTAGTATACAGTTTCATCATTACCTAACTAAAGTTCAAATCACAAACCCTGAGACCTTCTGTAAACAAAACCACCTGCAAGCAGAAAGCATTGCAAACTCATAGAAGTAAAACAATCCACACGAAAATCCAGCGTTGTTACAGGATTCATTACGTAAGGTAAAACAATGGCCAATTTGTAGTATGGGATACGCTGCCGCAAATGACGTCTCACTTTAAACCCAATGCTCTTTCTTTTTTACTTATTGCTTCACCTTTATGGTTAACTCTTTGCACCAGCAATCATTTCCCATAAATTTGGCTTCTTTCTTGCATGTGAATTGAATATATTTACTTGCATTTTATTAGACAAAATGATATAACATGGTAATGTATATTTCTAAGGATGATATAGATAGGAGTGTATTTGAAATTTGTTTGTAGATTTTATGTAAATTGTATCTTATGTAAATAAAATATATAATGGGCATAAACAGCCATATACATTGCTGTAAGTCCAATAAATATATAGATGATGATGATCAAAACAAGACAAAGAAAGATCGTAAATTTATTGTGGTTGTAAACTTTGACAAGCAACCTAATAACGATTTTTGTTCCGCCAAATATAGTGCACTTCGTAAAATAACTTGGTGACATGGCAAGGCAAGATATGTGTGAACATTTTGTAGTAATATGCATTGTAACTTTCAATGAGCTTAGAGATTTGTGTACATAATGATATTTTATAACATTGGTTGTATTTTAAAAATAATCATGTGAACAGCAAGGAAGTAGTGCCACTTTCAACATGGCGAGTTCTATGCGTGCGGGAAGGTCTCAGTGTTCTCCGAGCTTGTTTTCAAAGCACCAGCAAGGACAGCCTTTGAAAAGGGGCGAGAAACAGATTCTACTCAATATTTATGTAACGTTCTGTCAGTGGTATCCTGAGAAACTAGTAAATGAAGTGTTTAAGTTGGTATCCCAGTGCAGTGGTGTGTCAGTGTCTACAGTTTTAAGGGTTATGAAAGAGAGAATGACCGTGAAAGCAACAAATGTATGCGGCTGTATATTCGTCTGATGTTTTGAGATCGGGTTCTCACATTCAGAGGCTCTTATATAAAATGAATAGGTGCGGCGAACTTTGAGTGTAACAGCAGATGATTGCGGTCATGAATCAGCGACGCGCAGTGATACATCGAATCGGTGAGACCGTTTGTTTACAGAAGGTCTCAGAGTTGGTGATTTACACTTTAATAACATCATTTTTCCTGGAGAACGAAAATCTCTCTGATTATCCACACGTTATGAAAGGGTAAGACGTCAGAGAATGTAGTACTTGTATATTTTTATGTAGTTAAGTACGTATAAACCCTGCAACTTAGATTACTAGAACGAACAGCATTGGAATTTAATTATAATATATGTAGTTACAAACGAATTTTCAGTTCTACGAGCCCTCTGGCTTTTATTCATTTAATATAAATGAAGGGTTCATACGCAATTGTTTTAATGGTGTAGGATTAGCAAAACTGAGCTCATAAAGC
Source organism: Lepisma saccharinum (assembly GCF_977018435.1). Classification (NCBI taxonomy): domain Eukaryota; kingdom Metazoa; phylum Arthropoda; class Insecta; order Zygentoma; family Lepismatidae; genus Lepisma; species Lepisma saccharinum. The sequence continues at coordinate 21,936,248 of NC_139244.1, read as the reverse complement.
AATTATAATTAGGGAATGTTTGTAGTAAATTGAAGATGATGATGATCATAATTGGAACTCAGAAGTTCCACACCTAAAAATTACCCCACAATGCCCTTGAAATTATGATAAAACACAAATTGGTTTTATTTTAAATTAGCAAAGTTATTTTGAAATGTTAGATTGTATGAATTTTCTTGAAAATGTCAAATAAACTAAGAACGGATTTTTTTACCAGGAGGAAAAGCAACAATTTTCCAGGAAGAACAAGGCATATATACTTCGATATTCTGGCTATGACTTGCTTTGAATTATTTTAAAAGGGAATAACATTTACTTTACTTTCTCACGTAAGAAGCACAATGAACCAAACTGATTTTTTTACCGCTCGTTCTCCAAGGGGAAGGGAGGGGGCAAGTGTACCAGCTGGATATACTCATACCTCCAGCACACTCAATTGCCATCCACACATGAGAATTTTCAGAGTTGAGCGTGAATCATGCACGTAGCCATCAAGAGCGAGAGTGATAGAATAGAAACACAGAGAAAGAAATAAACTGAGGAAGTAAATAGAGAGAATGAGAAGAAAATGGAGAAACAGGAAGAAAGCAGGCCCAGAAGAAAAATAAATAAAGATAAGGAAACAGAAGGGAAAATAAAGACGGTAGAATATGAAAGACAAGGGAATAAATAAATAAGGTCATATGCAAAGAGAAGGAAGGAAAGAAAATGTTAAACAAGAAAACTTAGCAGCAGAACCCACCCACTGATACTGGGTCATAATAATAAAAAACAATGTAGCAATTACCACTCAAACTTCCATTTCACCTCTGTTCCACTGATACTTATTCTGAGAGAAATTTCGATTTTTTTTTGTTTGTATTTTTAAAACACTTCCGTCTATTTTGTCTAAATCCACGTAAGTTATTTGTACAAAACCTATTATTTTGTTTTAAAGTGAACGCATATTTGCAGGTTAAACATAATCTTGACAGTCAACATTAATTAGCAAACATACATGAATACTTCATTCTAGTTTCCCATGAGCCATCAGTGTTTGGGCTGATGTGCCTCTTTTTAATTGTGCAATTGGCAAAACTGTGTTACAGGGCCGTTTAATGATTCTCCGTTATCATGTATCTATGCATTGTCTTGCTATGTTACTCTGAATATAATAATAGATAATTTTCTAGCCTACCTTACGAAACCTTCCAACTCGAGATTGAAGAACACAATCTAGAATCTTCTATACGATATTGTCATTTAATTATCTGAAGACAATAAACAGAGTCGAAATAAACTAGTCAAGAAGAAGTAATTGAAGCTGCAACCTGTGAAAAACTTCCAGCAAACATAGGCTAAATGGCACTCCACAACCACCAGTTCTTGCGCACGAGACAAGACTCAACTTGCACGGCGACAAGGTGCATTCATACAGGTGGGGTCAATCACTGACAGTGAAAGGACATTGGTTGAAGAGAAGTGACGTATAATAAGTGGGCTATAAAAAACACGTGTATAATCATAATTACGCAGTTTGTTTTCATGATTTCAGAAACAAAGATATTAAACAGAAAGGGAGCGATATACGCATTTACAGTTGCAATTGTTATTTTTATTCGCGTAGTAAAGTCAATTGTACATAAACAACGTGGATTGTTGACGTTATTATGATATGACATGATTACATCTGAATACTATGTGGCGTGCCAGGAAAAAAATCGGGAGAGATTTTAACAGGGTCGTGATTTCCATGAACAGCTTGTGGTATGTTTGTTTATACTATTATTTCAAACAGATCCTGTGCAAGATCAACCTTGAGGATGGTTTATACTATGTACTGGTCGCTCCTTCAACCAACCGTTTTTCGGTATTCATTGTGCCGCCTTTTGATGCCGTTTCACACGCCTTCCCATGGAGTGAACATGATCCCCCTTTCATATGCAGAGGCTTTCTAAACTAGGTTCGTTAAAGGTCCAGGAGTTTGACAAATTAAATTCCGGTCCAGGAGAGAAAATCAGCAAGGTTCTGGACCGTAAAGATCCTTTTCATCTGTAAAGTACTTCAATTCGGTGCATGAGCCTTTCTTCCGGATCAATTTAAATACGGCCCAGGAACATTTTTTCCGGATCAATTTAAATACATTCCAGGAAACTTTTTTCCGGATCAATTTAAATACGTTCCAGGAAACTTTATTCCGGATCAATTTAAATACGTTCCAGGAAACTTTTTTCCGGATCAATTTAAATACATTCCAGGTAACTTTTTTCCGGATCAATTTAAATACGTTCCAGGAAACTTTATTCCGGATCAATTTAAATACGGCCCAGGAATATTTTTCCGGATGAATTTAAATACGTTCCAGAAAACTTTTTTTCCGGATGAATTTAAATACGTTCCAGGAACCTTTATTCCGGATCAATTTAAATACGTTCCAGGAAACTTTATTCCGGATCAATTTAAATACGTTCCAGGAAACTTTTTTCCGGATCAATTTAAATACATTCCAGGTAACTTTTTTCCGGATGAATTTAAATACGTTCCAGGAAACTTTTTTCCGGATCAATTTAAATACATTCCAGGTAACTTTTTTCCGGATGAATTTAAATACGTTCCAGGTAACTTTTTCCGGATCAATTTAAATACGTTCCAGGAACCTTTATTCCGGATGAGTTTAAACAGGGTCCAAGTTCCGTATTGAAATGAAACAATACGCAACTAGGACCGAAATTAAATCGTACCAGAAAAGAGGTTCCGGTTCTGTCACGGCACCCAATAGAACCCATTAGAATGAATGGGTTCCTGGATATTAACCAATCCCATGGTTGTTACAAGGTTCAGGGATTGTAAATAAATGCAATTCCCGTCCGGGAGAGAAAATCAGCATGTGTAAATAGGTTCTAGACCGTAAAGAAACTTTTTATGTTTAAAGTACTTGAATTCGGTCCAGGAGGAACCTTTTTTCCCGTATCAATTTAAAGACGGTTCAGGGACCTTTTTTCAATGAAACAATACGCAACTTGTACCGGATTCAAATTGTGCGAGAAAAGAGATTCCGTACCTGCAGAGGAATACAATATGACCTATTAGAATTTATGGGTTGCTGCTGTATCTTTTACAACCCTCCTCCAATCATTTCTTTCTTCACCTCCTTCAAGACTTAGTGAAAGTGTACGACGATGTGTTGCTTATTGGCTCACATGAGGCTCTAACTCAGGCAGTTGGCAGGATCCTGTGTTCATCCATGTCAACCTCAAGGAAAGTGACCATGCCTTATAAGTATTAACAGATTTTGTCATGGTCAGTCTTGCCAGGAAGGAATTCACAGTTTTTGTTTTTCCTATCAAGTGAGCGATATTTTTCATCTAAACTCTGTTCCTTTTCAAGTTTGCAAAAGTGTCCCATTGTTGGAACTACAATAACACAGCTCTCGACAGTTCTGTAACAATATGAGCTAGTCTGCCTGGAATTGAAGGTATAAATTCAGACATTGTGTACTCAGGTAAAGAATGTTATAAGCGATAAGTCACAATAATTAGTTTTCAACTATTTTAATTTTGAAGTTCAAAACCTGACCAATAAAATTAGCTACTTTCCATAACGTGTTAAAAATTTATGATTTTCTCAGTTGAATGATGCATGATGTTAACTCATGGGAAATATCCGATATTCTTTCATTGTAACATAGTGACGGAACTAAAATAATATGCTTTTCTTCTTCTCCGTTATTCATTTGCAGAAGCTGGCAATATAGTCATGGTTTTCGGATCAAATCCTGACGCAATACAAATCTGTTCAAGAACAGCAAATATGGAGAATCATCCACCTAATGTGGCAACTTTATGCACTCACTGTAAAATTAACTGCCATTCTTCTGTCTTCTTCTTAACCCTTAGTACGCCGCGCGGTCTGACGAAAGTAAGCCCAGTGTCGCCGAGGCTTTGAGCGCGAAATTTGAATTCGTATACATAATGGAGAAAAATCGTAATAACTCTAGCACTATGGGACCAATCTACTTTGGATAACTTTTGTTTTTCAGGTAATACATCGGTGCATGCAACCATGTAAAATTTGGATGCCCCAACCGCGGGGGGGGGGGGTTACAGGTGGGGCTGCATCCCCCGAATTTCAATGAAAAAAACATAAAAATGTGGAGTTTGCCTTCTCTTCTCCAGTTACTTTGGGGAGAAAACCGGAACGTTTGCTTTTTTTTCAAAGAATGGACCTTCCGCAACAGAATGAAACTTGATTCATGTTCGTGGGTGCAATACAATTTGAATAATAAGGTAAAAACGTAAAACTCTGTTTTTTCCTCAAAACAGCGAATTTGCATATTATTCATGCAATTGTTATAACTCGGACACTATGGGACCAATCTACTTCGGATAACTTTTGTTTTGCAGGTAGAACATCTGTGCATACAACAAAGTAAAATTTGGATGCCCCAACTGCGGGGGGGAAGGGTTACGGGCGGGGGCTGCATCCCCCGAATTTCAATGAAAAAATCATAAAAATGTGGAGTTTGCCCCCTCTTCTCCAGCTACTTTGGGAAGAAAACCGGAACTTTTGATTTTTTTTAAAGAATGGACCTTCCGCAACAGAATAAAACTTTATTCATGTTCGTGGGTGCAATACAATTTGAATAATAAGGTAAAAACGTAAAACTCTGTTTTTTCCTCAAAACAGCGAATTTGCATATTATTCATGCAATTGTTATAACTCGGACACTATGGGACCAATCTACTTCGGATAACTTTTGTTTTGCAGGTAGAACATCTGTGCATACAACAAAGTAAAATTTGGATGCCCCAACTGCGGGGGGGAAGGGTTACGGGCGGGGGCTGCATCCCCCGAATTTCAATGAAAAAATCATAAAAATGTGGAGTTTGCCCCCTCTTCTCCAGCTACTTTGGGAAGAAAACCGGAACTTTTGATTTTTTTTAAAGAATGGACCTTCCGCAACAGAATAAAACTTTATTCATGTTCGTGGGTACAATACAATTTGAATAATAAGCAAAAGATAAAACTCTAGCGAATTTTAGCCAATTTGCATATTATTCATAAAATTGTTATAACTCTGACACTATGGGACCAATCTACTTCGGATAACTTTTGTTTTGCAGGTAGAACATCAGTGCATGCAACCATGTAAAATTTAGATGTCCCAACCGTGGGGGGGGGGGTTACGGGCGGGGGCTGCATCCCCCGAATTTCAATGGAAAAATCATAAAAATGTGAAGTTTGCCCCCCCTTCTCCAGCTACTTTGGCAGAAAACCCGAACTTTTGCTTTTTTTCGTTCGCACTTGCATCTTGTGTAGCTACTGTCAATCTATTTCTTCCCTGTTCACTCGGCTCTTTGTGGAAATATGTCCTTGTGGAAATATGTCCGGAAGGAAACGATTGTGCAACGATTGTGCGTTAGGGAAATCGATGAGCTGTTATATGATACGAACTGTTTTTCCTAACAGAGGAGAGAAGGAAGCCTTTGCAATCGTTTGTTTTGTCTCTACTTATGGATAGACTCACGCTTCTGGCGCCTCTGGCTATCGTCAAGCTTCATTGCATTTCTAACATAGAGGCGACAGAAAGCTGACACCGCCAAACCTCATCATATCCCCTCTCTCCTTGCCCCCCCCCCCGCCACTACTTCAGCTGGATCACCAGGTCTAAACACAAAGAAGAATGTGTGCCTTATCAGTACTAAATCACAGCGTTGGAAGCTTGGAGGAAAACAACATCGTAAATACCAAGCATTCATTGTGTCTGTCAACTGACCAGCGAACACGTGAGCCCAAATCCCAACATATTCCGAGAAAGGAGGGGGGGATTTGGAATTTTCGTAAACACGATTGCAGAACCTGTTCCCGACCGAACTGCCAGTGTTTCAACCTCAATATACAAATATAAGTGTGGCAAACCCTCGATAATTGTATCTAAAGCTGTTAGTTGCATATGTGCAACAGCGCCTACAAGGGACATACTTTTTTCGTTGCACAGGTGCAACGGCGGGGGACTAATAATTTATCACTTCCTTCTACGTACGCATGATAGTATATTATGTTTTATATATATATTTTTTAATTTTAAGTTTAAGTATTAAGGCTTAATACTGCAATATCAACCTACAAACAGAAAAATAACTCATATTACCGTATCCCGATATCGAATGTCTAACACGGATTTCAGGACAATTCAAATTGTTTCAAAGGCAGTAGTCATCTGGATTTCGTGTTCACCCTAGGTGCAAGGGATAAAGTTTAGATAATTATTTCCAGAAGGGTGCTAATTATTAACTGGGGCTAGAATACCAACAATTTCCACTTACCACAAGCAAGGGTAAAATTTCACCCCTGTCATGATTTTATCACCCCATTACAATATAATATCCTCACATGATATTTTTGCATTATATTTTAACATGTTAATAGTGCTAACAAAATATGTAACTGACCCCCAAATTATTACCAAGAAACGCTAAACAATATGTTACGAGATAATGCGATATGTTGGACTATGGATTTCTGTAACATGGTATGATTTTTGTTGAGTGTCATTCATTTATTTAATTGTATATTCGAATTCCAATCTGAACTACTGCTGTTGTGTATCAGGTATAAATTTTTATTTCAACAAAAATGTTAATTCATGAAATTAAGCCTAGATAATGTGATTTTTAGTATTTCTATAAAATATTGCTAAATATACTGTTATATATATCCAGTGGCGGCAATTGGGTGGGGGCAGTTGTCCCCCACCACTTTTGTCAACTTTTGCCCCGCACTATGCTAAACCTTATCTATCAAGGGAGAGTAAACACCTTGCCGCCGCAGTTATGGAACCCAAACGCCGCCACTGCATATGGCACTTTCGTAAGCATTATTCCTAGGTTTCCAGTGGAATTTTTCTAGCTTTATTCCACAATTTTAGATAAAGGGATATGTCGTCGCATATATTGAAGGTGCAAAGTAGCCATATGTGGCGAAGCAGCACTCAATTTTAAATCAATCAATCAATAGACAGTTGCATTTATTTTTAAACTATTCCTGCTGAGCCTCAATAGATATATGTTGAAGTTTCTATGCTGGGCACAAAATTCACTTGCATTGAAGTCAACGTTGTACCTTACAAAAATTACGTTTGATACAAAATTAAATACATACTTCAAATTTTCCATCCAGTGTAGTCCTTATTTGACATTCAAATCTAAATAATGTTATTAACAGATGTCATGTGAACTGTAAAAGACTGTAATGGCATCAAAAAATACCTACTGAAACCTACAAAGTGACAGTAATTGAATTTATGACTTTATTTTGAACATTTTCCTTACCGTAACTTCTCAAATTTTACAAAGATTTGCATGGCTTCTACTTAATACAGAGCAGTGCCATCTTTTGGCAGGAAATTGTAGCAATTCTAAGAGCATTTGTCTCAGATGAAACAATTCTTAACAGTAATGTTGACGAAGGAAAGATGAGGACTGCTGATCTTGAAAGAGACTGCCGCCAGTACAGGAGAGTGAATGCGGCTTCTCTTTCAGAGTAGGATCAATGCTTGCCTGGTCTCAGTTGAATACCTAACATTCGGCGCTCGATAAGGACGACGTCATATGATACTGTAAGAGTTAAGTGTTTTCGGTTGAACATAGGTTTGAAAAAAGGTGTGCAGGAAAAGGTTTCTTATCTATTTGCCTTGACTCATCTCACCCAACAGGTCGCTAGGTGCCAGGGCTTGATAACCTTTCTGAAGATGATGAGGTTTATTATCTCACGTTAGTACCATGCTTTACCTCATCGGGAATTGCCAATTTAGATTCAATAATATTCTCCTTTAAAATATGATTTCAGTCTTTTGAGAGATTGTTTTACGGACAGAAAAATTGTTCGACTTACCTTAATTTCCACTCTTTTCCTTCCATTCCATTCAAATACAATCACAACCGCCCTCTTTTGTACTACCAACGGGAAAAAAAATTAGTGAACTGTCCATCACCATTTTCAATTAGTCCTTTTCGATACAATGTGATGACCATAAATTGAAAATAAAGATGTCAATATGCAGATGACAAAATCTGCTTCGAATCCACAGAATTCCATATCTTAAAACAACACAGGATGTAGAATAAAAGAGAATGACAATAGTTATGGACATTTTGCCTACTATTATCTTTGCCGTTGACTGTACTTTGAATTTACTACTAATATGTTCTTTCTACTTTTTCAATTACTTTTGCTTATTGGACGTAATTTTCTGCCACTGTTGTAGCATTTCCGACAATACAACTACAAACAAATTACTTTTCCAATTGCTAAATCTTACTAATTAAATAACAGGCCCTGTAATGTCAGAATTTGACTCTGTCGAATATTTAGTTCTTCCTCCACGTGACTTCAAATAACTTTAACTTATATTATCTCTAAACATTTGCCAGTTTCAGTGTTCAGCCGTGAGAAACACAGGAAGGCCATTAGCAAAGCACGGACCAATCCGGAAACAGTTACGAAAAGTCTGCACAGTAAGCGAGGTATATCTTGTAGAATGGAGCCGTAAAAATGCCATCAAAAGACAAATGCCGTGATGGCTCGGCCGTGAAATTTTTATGGCGAGATGAAGAAATGCTGTCAGAAATCAGATATTACGCTCGCGCTTCGTTGGTGCAATGTGAAGAGAAAGATAAGGAAGAGGCAATTACGAGGAAGAAGGATTTAGAAAGGCGGGACTTTTTACACTAAAAGTATTCTGATGATTTAGAAGAATGTAAAGCATACTGAATATGCAATGGGCATAAAATATCACAGTATGCTATCCCTATAATTGTACGTCGTTACAATTTATGCTACATAGCAAGAGAAACTAGAGAAAAAGACCTAAGGTTACGTGTGAATTAAAGTTGCCCTATTCAAAGCCCTTTACAACCCGTTTGCCCCTTTCAAAGCCCTTTACAACCCGTTTGAAGCATCGCATTTCAGTGAAACTTGGTAGAGATGCTATGGAGATCATTGCAAAGCGAATGCTGACGAAAAAGAAAAACATAGTTCACATTTTCGCCACCAGGTTGAAATGTGGCGCTGAAATCTGGTACACAGTGAGCAACATCCCGGAAAACGCTTCGTGAGATCGTTGATAACGCTGTCTTACGCTTGCAAATCTTCACTCACGTTGACCGACGTACGCTCAAATTACTGGTTATTACTACAGCACCTAAGTGCCACCTGGTGGTGAACATTTGAACTATTGTCTTCGTCGGCATTCGCTTTCCCGTTGTCTCCATAGCTTCTTTACCAAGTTTCACCGCAATCCGATGCTTCGAACGGCCTCCAGAATGCAAATTTAATTGTGGCCACCCAGTATAATCATCAACAAAACTGGGTTCAGATATACGAGGTACTATCAAAAAGTTCCCGGATTGACTCGCAAAGCTAGGAAATGAGCTGTTTGTATTGGATCTCCACTTCAGTACAGGGAATCTCAAGGGTAGACAAAATATTAATAGGGCAGCTCTGCTTCTCTGGTAATGGTTGCTAATATTATATTCTTCTTGCCCCTTTTTGTATCTTTTCCTTTCTTTCCTTGCGTCTCTCTTGTTTGTTTTGTTAGATTTGTTCTTTTAAGTCCACTTTATGCACAGTTTAAAGTGGAATCCTAACCACTGTGCCATGTGACTCAATCGGGTATCGAACCCGGGACCCCTTGATTACCACTACGTCTCTCTTCCTCTCACCACTTCTATCTCTCTATCCTCCTATATTTCTTAAATCGTCTATTCCCCAGCCATCTACAATTTCATTATCCTCTTCTTTGTCCATCATACGCACATTCTTCCCATGTGAGTTCGCCTATTTATTTCTCTGTATCTTTTCCTTTCACTTCCATTTGCTTTCCAGATTTGTCAAGACGAGACCGAGAACGAGGCAGTCCTCTGTGAAATCGAGACCAGTACGATATTGACAAATTCATCTAGGATAACCCAAATGTAAAATGCGGCTTCTTCAGACATATCATGCAGGTATCTATCCTTTCTTCTTGTACGTCATAGATAAGTAATATACGTATTTTGTTTATAGAAATTACAAAGTCAACCCATTAATGCAGTTGTGAGCCTGTGCTACGTATTTGCACATTCAGGATAAAATTCCGATTTTTGAGGGTTCGAAGCATTGAAACGATAAGTCAAACAACAAAATATATTAAGAAAAGTTCTGTCGGTTAATGACCTAATTACGCTGTGAAAGTTTGTGTGTGACAGGTTGTGTGTGTGCACATATACAGCGTGTCCACAATGAGACTCCAAAATTTTGATCGAAATCGAGTGGGCGTTTACCATCGTAAACGATTGGTAGCCTATACTCTGTTCCAGTAATCTCTGGAGCAGTGTTACAGTAGAGAAGGAGAGAAAGAGTGTGCGCTCTGCTGCAAACAGCTGGTAGCTGTATGCGCTTCCCCTCTCACACGTTCATTGGTCGATCCCTCTCGGGACACTACTTGCGCTGACTTGTTTCCGTTCGCGTGCTCCAAAGATTCCCAGGACAGAGTATACATATTGGCATGTATATCAAGGCGTAAATCCTCAAATGGACAGAGGCGTCAGGAATTTATGCCTGAGAGGAAAATTATGTGTAGTGGCGAGAAAAACTGTAACTTGAGTGTTTGTGGGATACGCGCAATATAGATAAAATCTCGTGAAAGCGATGAGAGCGAAGATAAAAACGATAAACTCCATGGAAATGACCGGAGGAAGGAAAAAGCAACCATAAAACTCCAAGGGTGTGTAACGAGAAGGAAAAGTTTGTGCTTGCATCATATCAGAAGCCCCCATAAATGTTTCCTCGTAGCGCACCTCTCTATGAGAATGCAATAAAACTGTTTTTATCATTCAGAAATTCGAGTTTGTTCTTCCCGACATAGCTTTTCTACGCAGGCACTCGCTTCCCAATCTAAACGTGATAACAGATACCTTATGTAGTTTTCTTCCAGATTTACTCAGACAATTACTTGAAGATAGGATATATCTATACATGAGAATGGAGGAAAGTACAGCGGCTGTAAAATGACAACGTTCTCTTACTGGCAGCCTTTAATTTTTGTTAATTTTTTCAGGTGGTCTATGCTCTGTGGTTATGAATGCCAATATTCTCTTTTTACTTCTCCTTTATTTCTTCTTTCTTCCCACGTTTTTTTTTCATTACTTTTCTTCATCCATATTTTTCTTTCTTATTTACTATTTCTCTTTATTTCTCTGTATCTTTATTACCCTATTTCTATCTACATCTCTTTCTTTCGTTGTTTCTCTATATGTCTCACTCATGTCTATGTCTACTTTTTTTTATCCTCTTTCTCGATCAGGGCCTCCTCGATGGCGAATCTTCGTCTTGTAACCAAGGAGTCCCGGGTTTCGGCACCCGATGGAGGTACATATTGGTTCGGATCCTACTTTAAACTGCAGTTCCGATTACCGTATCTGTGCATAAAGTGGACTTAACACAAAATTCAAACTGTTTCTCTATTCCTTTCTTTGTTCCTGTTTCTCTCTATTTCTGCCTCTGTTTTTTTTCTTTGTTCCTGTTTTTCTCTATTTCTGCCTCTGTTTCTTTCTTTGTTCCTGTTTCTCTCCATTTCTGCCTCTATTTCTTTCCTTGTTCCTGTTTCTCTCCATTTCTGCCTCTATTTCTTTCTTTGTTCCTGTTTATCTCTATTTCTGCCTGTTTCTTTCTTTGTTCCTGTTTCTCTCTATTTCTTTCTTTGTTCCTGTTTCTCTTTATTTCTGCCTCTATTTCTTCCCTTGTTCCTGTTTCTCTCTATTTCTGCCTCTATTTCTTTCTTTGTTCCTGTTTCTCTTTATTTCTGCCTCTATTTCTTTCTTTGTTCCTGTTTCTCTCTATTTCTGCCTCTATTTCTTTCTTTGTTCCTGTTTCTCTCTATTTCTGCCTCTCTTTCTTTGTTCCTGTATCTCTCTATTTCTTTCTTTGTTCCTGTTTCTCTATTTCTGCCTCATCCTTTCCATAACTTTCTTTATCCCTCTGTAGCTGGCCTCCGTGGCGGAGTGGTTAACACATCGCGCTAAAGCGCCAGGGGTCCCGTGTTCGAATCCTGGCCTGGGCATGGATGTTTGAGAGTGTTCATTCATCAATTTCATCATATCATCACTCATCCCAATCTTCGCAAATTAGCGAAAAGTGGCACAAAAAGCGAAGTAAATTAAAGCAAATAAAGAAAGGTAAAGTGCTCCCCTGTGCGTAGCAACACGCCATGAAGGCGTTCTGTGGAGGAATTGAGCCACAAAATTTATACGAAAGGCAGTTCTGTGGAGGAATTGAGCCACAAAATTTATACGAAACACACGAATCTCTGAAGCGTATGGGAAACTGATACGACGACATGGCAGTTTCAGGAACTAGCTGTTTCACATCCTTTTGACCCAAAACCACCACAATATTTACCAAAATTCATCAAGACGTGCATCCTACTCATGGCGTTGAAAACGCGATGGTGCCAGATAAAGGAGAAGATAATTCTACCGGGCAGAAACCGAACTTTAGAATGAATTCCATTGGGAACGAATTTGCGATTCCCCTTGGGCGTGTAAGGTTATATAGAGCCTTAAACTTCTCACTTCTTGGAAACAAGCCCCATGGCTAGAATTTCGAACAGGCGGCGAAAGTAGACGAACCTGCAAAGTTAGCAGCTCGCAGTGCAAATTGCAGGCAATATGCATAATAATGAAATGTATTCGGTATTCATTTTGCCAGAAGTGTAAATAATAAGATGTGAAATGTATTTTTTTTAAACAAAGAGAAAGAGAGAGGCGTGGGGGGAGACAGAGGAACACAGAAGGGAAGAGGGTTGGGAATGGAATTTCAGTTTTCCATATGTTGTAAAGTTTTACAAAGTCACATTAAGAAAGTGCACAATTTTTAAAATGTAAATTTAAATCTAAGGTTTTTATTATTATTATTATTAATAATAATAATGATAATAATAATATATTAGCAATAACGAACAAAAACTGTGTCACTGATGAAATGGATAGCCTGGGTCGTGGGTTCTATCTTAGAAACGACATGTATGTCCCTTTGTATGCTTCCCTTCGCTTTTGTGCCTCTCTAGGTCAATCGCGACGGTGAGAATGTAGAATTTGAGAAGCACAATGATTCACAAAAGGCACGAATGATGTACATAATTTTTTCCCCTTTAAAGTACATTTTTTTACATAAACATGTGATATGTCTCCAGTTTTTCCTTACGTATTGCAGTATATTTGTTGAACAAATAATCAAAATACGATTTCTCTAAAATACTCCGTAATTATCAACTGATTATGACAAGCCCTCCCCTTACATACACTTAATCATGTTTTAAGCAATGAATATCACACGTCACAGGTCAAGGCACCATCTGTTCTTCACTACTGCCACATTTATCAAATAAGCTCTCCTGATTCGGCTAACAGTGTCTCCAGGTCAGCAATTAAGTAGTGACCCTCATGGAATTTCCAAGAAATCAACTCGAACGTAAAAAATAACAAGAATTAATGAAATGACCGAAGATTACGAAAAATAATACATTTTTTAGAGCCTTTTCTACCTTAATTTCCAGAACGAAGTTGTCCTGTCTTTCTCGTAAAACCAGCCATTTTCGGCCGTCTTAGAATTGGACACAGCCATGGTCATTTGTTGCAGGAACTGAACCCTCCAATGTTAAGCTGTTTTAAGAATTCGGTGTATTATCTATGCTGGAAGATGATGACAGCGTTTAAGGAAATGTTTTAAGCTTTTTGAGACGACCAAGTCTATTCGACTGTGAGTAAGTATTTTCAGCGTCTTCTTACCTTTTTAATGTATTGTGGTATTCTATGAAGCTTCCTCTACAATCTCGCACTTTTAACCATTCTCAATGGACTCTATAAACACCCTTTTCAGTTTTAAGATAAGGGATTTAGGTAAGAGGATTTTTCCTCGTGCACTTAGAAGATTTGATTGATTCAATTCTTGTCTTAAGTCCACTTTATGCACAGACTGCACCTACAGTTTAAAGTGGGATCCAAACCACTATGTGCCTCCACCGGGTATCGAACCCGGGACCCCTTGATTACAAGGCGACGACACTACCACTGCGCCATCGGGGAGGCCGTACACTTAGAAGGGTGCAACGTGGCTATACAAGTCGACACACTCAAACTTTTAACTCATTTATAGAGGGAGCCACGTGAATAAAATGCCAATATTTCCGTACAAGCTGGGCAACCAGGATCAAAAGCGACATATAAAATGGCATTTCGGTGTTAAAATAGTGGTTATATGATTTTAAAAAGTACACTTTTTACTCAAATTAATAAATAAAAATAAATAAACTAATACTCTGATATATAATTATCTGAGTCTATTTTTGCTTCTCAAATATTTACAGCAGAATTAATCAGTTTACTGTGATTTGCATAACTCTCAGGATAATTCAGACCAGAAAGTGTCGGGTCTTCAAATAAACTCTAATTTTCATGTTTAAAAGTTTACTTGGCATTTTGCAGTTCATTCGCGTCATTTAGTGATAAAACATGATAGGACAGTACACCTCACACCTTTCAAAAACATGAAAAATGAACATTACAGTATGTTATTTCATACTTCGTGTCTCCGTCAAAAAACGAAATATGCATGCCTCAACTCATTCACATTTCGCCACAGCATTTTGGAACACCCTATTTATATGTGTACGCAAATTCAATTCATTCGCCAACTTGACAGTGGGGAAACACCGCACCAGTACAGGATTTGGGACGTTGAGGGACGGTCCTCCAACCTCCTCTCGCCTCTCTCAAAACCTCACCTTCTCTCTCAGTTTTTTTTTTCGTTGTTTGCATATCAAGCTTAGGTTTTTTTTTCTGAGAGCGGTTTCGTCCCAATTATGGATTATGGAAACTAGAAAGAGGTTATTCATTATGCAGGTAAAGAGATTTACAGCTTGGTAAATAGGTGAGGACAGGGAAAAGAGAGTGGGTTCTATACCTTGATACCTATGTTATAAACCAAGGTGTATGTACTAATTAGTTATGACTCAGAAAGAGAATATATGAATGAAAAGAAAATAAGCAGTAAGTTAAGATGTTCTAAATATAATAAGTATTTACTAAATTAGTCCTTAGACTAAGTGTTAAGTCTTCTAAATTTATTTGACTGTGTAATCTAATATATAATAGATACACTTTAATAGAGAAAATATTATAATATAATAATATGATAGATTATGTAAAATACAAGATATAAATATATACAAGAAAATAACAGTGGACAGATAAATAGATAATATATGCATTAGAGGTCCTTGGACCTAAAGCTTCCCGAAAACAAGGGAATTACCCAAGGAAGGACTTTCCCGAACTATGGGAAGTTCCAGTCTTGTAGTCTTCCTGGCTTCTGGTGGCTTCTTGGCTTCTGGTAACTTCCTTCTAACCTGGGTGGCACACAGGGAGCCCTAAGGCACCATTGGCTTTGGAGCTCTGGATGGATCATTCGGCTGTGGATTCAATCTGGCTTCTTGGTGTAACCTTAACTCTTGAGGATTCCATAATTTCTTCTTCATTTTCAATCTACTCCCTACTCTTCAAGGCAGTGGAAAATGTTTGGAAGTCGGACTTCTTGAATAGATGATATGATAAGATTCCTTATCCTTTCACCTTCGGCTTCCCTGAGGGAATTTCCAAGGGAAGGATAGTTCCCAACAAGGAAGTTCTAAGTTCTTAAGTTGTCTTTGTCCATGACATTCATTCAAACTTCTTCCGTTCTAATACAGCACTTGAATCCCTCGAAGTTTTATCCGGTTAAATCTTCAAAAGGGTCTAGAGCCAAATTGGCAATTCCACACTCACACGAGCCTCAATCTAAGAGCACTTTGCATACAGTTCTTCCAATTCAGACTTATCACTTAAGATCACGTAGTTCCGTTATTGTCTCGGGGCCAAATAGTCCGTCACCCACCGATTTCACTTTGATCTACTTGACGTAATATAAAATTTCCGTCTGTTTATGCAAGAGGGACCTTCATAAAATCTAGTCTAACACTGTTCAGGGCATTCTGTCCTGAGTGATCTCCTTGTCATTGATCTAGTATTGATTGTTCTCACATATATAGGAACAGACGAAACTTCATTTTGTTGCGACGAGGATCTGACAGTATAATTAAGTTCTTCCATATATGAAATTTCAGCAGATAGTTTATTTAGAATATTAAACTTAATTTGGCTGCCAAAAATTGTCTCCTTTTTGAACTGGCCTAGGTTACGTCTAAGTTCACTCACATATCTTGAGGCGTGTTCCTTACACTTTAGCACCTTATGTTCGGGTGTGTCCAATTCGCCACAGTTATCACAGGTGTCGCTATTTCTCAGGTTGAATCTCCTGAGATACATTTTAAGTAGTCCAATTAAGCCGGTTGACCAACCTCTTGTGAGGAGCTGAAGTGAGGAGCAGTGTTGCCAGCTCCTCACCCGAAAAAAATCACCAAGGTTTTTGGTCTAACCTAACCTAAAGCAAGGAGCTGGCAATCTTGCTTGAGAGTTCACAAACCGGAAGTGGGGCTCAGGGGGCTCGCAGTGTTGCCAACTTCTTACTCGAAAAAATCACCAAGGTTTTTTTTTGGTCTAACCTAACCTAAAGCAAGGAGCTGGCAATATTGCTTGAGAGTTCTGCAACCGGAAGTGGGGCTCGCAGTGTTGCCAACACCTACTCGAAAAAAAAATCACCAAGGTTTTTGTTTTGGTCTAACCTAACCTAAAGCAAGGAGCTGGCAATTTTGCTTGAGGCTTGTTTTACAGTGCATAAAGCAAGGTTGCCAACCTACTGGTATTTTTGCCATAGTTTTTTACAAAAAAAAAAAAGAGAGAGGGAAGAGAGAGGGAAGAGTTAAACAGCCGACAGCCTACCTACAGCTTTTTTTCTTGTCTAACCTAACCTAAAGCAAGGGGCTGGCAATTTTGCTTGAGGTTTGCTTTACAGTGCATAAAGCAATTTTTTGCCAGCCTACATATACTAAACAAAGAGAGCCGGCACTGCCGTAAAAGAGAGAGATGGATGGATGGGAACACTACACGGGTTCAACGTCATCAAATAAAAATCGCCTTAATGGTTTTTTCTTGTAAGGCATGATCTCTATTTTCTCGCAGTGCTGCCAACTCCTACCTACACTTTTTTTTAGTTGGCAAGGGGCTAGAGAGAGAGAAAAACTTATAGCTGGGAACAGTAATGAGCGAATGCGCCATATCGTAATTTTCCAACTCCCGGGGGCCAATGTTTGTATATCGCGATCTTTGTAAACCTCTCTCTCTCTCGGGGAAACGACGTGCCACACACACACACGCACACACACGCACGCACACGCGCGCGCGCACATATGTATTGTAACACAAACAAACAAACAAAATAATAATAATTGTTGTTTTTTTAGGATGCCTGGCCCCTATAACCTCGCCAGGGTGCGTGGTGCCCAACCAAAAATGTAAAAGTTTTCTAATGGCTGCGGTTATAGATTACCGCACCTCTGTAGAGTTTCACGTGTTTTTTTTTTCTCAAACTTCTTATATATTTTTTAAAATTTTTTTACAGGGTTTATTAAAGTACATATTTGAGGAAAACAACGCCACCCATATATAAATAAATCCCTCAAACTAACACTAATTAGAATTAGCCTACAAAATTTTTCTCGTAAGGTATTTTTTTTGTAAACACTCTACCACCAACAGATCACATATAAATAAACATACCCCCAAAAAAATGCGCTCCATGAAAAGTTGCCCTGTGTGCAAGATAACCATATCAAGCCAAAATTTTGCAAGATATTGTCGCACCTGCGTGCCAGGCAAGCGTGTAACCGCTAAAAAATCATGTCCCAGGTGCGGTATACATATTACTATTAATAATTTGAAGAGGCATATAACATCATGCAAAGTTGTCGTCGGAACACCTGTCCCCCAACCGTCGACCAGCTCGACCAAGAGGAAAGCGGAAGCCGACTCGCCACCATCCGCCAAACGCGTCAAGCCTGTGGCGAAAGCGAACCAGTCTGCTTTCGAGCGGTTGTTAGAAGATTTTGTCATCACTTCGGAGGGCTCATGCGACGTGCGTAGTTTTTTGGAGAACGTGCAAGCCAAAATCATTTCCATCCTCGGCGATGCGCTTGCAATGCACTCCACCAAATTCTACGCATCGCTACGTTGCCAGTACAAGAAGCCGTCCGACGAAATTTACAGCTTCTGCCACAACACCAAGGCGAAGACGCTGCATCTGGCGGATGTCGACAACCTCGAGGTCATCTACAACAAGTTTGCCGATGAGCTGGTGGCAAAACAAGAAGAACATCAAGCTAAAGGCTCGGGGGGTTCGCTGTGTGGCGAGCCTCACGAACTGTGCGTCAAACTTTGTAAGTTCGTGCCTCTCTCCGCCTCCAGCTACGTCCCCTTACCACCTACCATTGCGGCAAAGAAGGCCGTCCTGAACATCCAAAATAAAGATAACAAGTGCTTTCTCTGGTCGGTGCTTGCAGCGTTGCACCCTGTCGACAGGAAAAACCAACCACACCGAGTTAACCACTACCTACCCTATGAGGCAGAGCTGGAAGTTGCCATGGCTGGGATCGACTACCCGGTAGAGGTCCCGGACATTCGAAAGTTCGAGGCTCGTACGCGGTTGGGCATCAACGTTTACGGTCTCACTGACGAAAATGCGGTGTACCCCATCCGGGTGAGCGACGTAGAGGACGATGGTGCGCAGGAAATTCACCTTCTGCTCATCAAGGACGAGACCAATCACCACTACACCCTCATCCGTTCCCTCTCTAGACTTGTTTCGAGCCAGCGGAGCAAAGACAAAACCCACGTCGAGGTGTGTCGCAGGTGCTTGTCAACTTTTGATAATCGAAAACAGCAGGACTACCAGCGCATCAGAGGTCCCAACATCGCTGCAGAGAAGCTCGCTCGCCACAAGATCTACTGCAATGCCAACGAGCCTGGTGTGGCAGTCTTGCCCAAACCTGGCACCGTGGAGCGTTTCCACATGCACGGTGCTATGGTAGAGCATCCCGCTATCATTATCGCGGATTTCGAGGCCTTCCTCAAACCCCTGTCCACTTGCGATCCCGACCCTGAAGTTTCTTCCACCACCCCTTACCAACTCCACGAGGCTTCGAGTTATGCATACGTTGTGGTGCGACGTGACCAGCATATCGCCCCCAAGCCCTACGTGTACCGTGGTCCCGACGCCGCCAAACACTTCCTCGAGAGGATGGTTGTGGAAGCCAGCGAGATAGGGAAGGTACTGTTGGCCCCCATGTCTATGCTCCCACTGTCTCCCGACGATCAGCGTAGACACGACGAGGCCATCGCTTGCCCTGTCTGCATCAAGGAGTACACCACCAACAACCGTAAAGTCCAACACCACGATCACTTTACCGGTAGGTATGTTGGTCCATGGTGCAACGGATGCAACCTCATGGCCCGGGACCCGCGATTTATCCCGATCTTCTTCCACAACGGCTCGGGATACGACTTCCACCACCTCGTCAAGCATCTTGGGTACGACGACATGCGAATCAACGTCCTGGCGCAGAACGAGGAGCGTTACATTAGTGTGAGCAAGTGGGTGCGAATCTCAGGATCACACTCTACCGTCGAGCTTCGCTTCCTCGACTCTCTGAGGTTCCTCCCGGCCAGCCTCGATGCTCTCGCAGGGAAGCTTAGCGACGAGCAAATGCTTATTACCTCCGGAAACTTTCCGAACTTGGACGCAGGTCTCTTCAAGCGTAAGGGGGTCTATCCCTACGAATACGTCACAGACCCTTCCAAGTTCGCAGAGATGTCGCTACCTCCCCAGGCGAAGTTCTACAGTCAGCTGCGAGGCTCGGGCATCTCTGAGGATGACTATCACCACGCCCAGTCCATGTGGCGCGAGCTGGGCTGTCGAACTCTCGGGGACTACCACGACGCCTACCTCAGACTTGATGTGACGCTCCTCGCCGACGTATTCCAGACGTTCCGTGCGACCGCAATGAAGATCTACAAGCTGGACCCCGCCTACTTCTACAGTCTCCCCGGACTGGCGTGGTCGGCCATGTTTCTGGTGACGAAGATCAAGCTGGAGCTTCTTTCGAACGTGGACATGATGCTGTTTGTGGAACGCGCCGTGCGGGGTGGAATGGTCCAGGTGTCGCAGCGACACTCGCGCGCCAACAATCACCACATGTCCACCGGTTACGACCCCTCACGACCGTCCAGCTACATCATGTACACGGACGTCAATAACCTCTATGGACACTCCATGATGCAGCCACTCCCCTTTAAAAACTTCGAGTGGGCTGACCCTTCCAACTTCGACGTCGAAAGCTTCGACGATTCGGAACATGGGTTCTTCGCCGAGGTTGATCTGCAATTCTCCGAGAAGCTGCATCATGTATTTTGCGATCTTCCCCCTGCACCCGAGTTCAAGTGTCCACCCGATTCCAACCAGAAGAAGCTCGTCATGGACTTCGAGTCCAAAGAGCGTTATGTCCTACACTACCAGAATCTCCGGTGGCTGATGAAGCAAGGGGTCGCGGTCCACGCAGTTCACCGCATCCTCAAGTTCGAGCATTCTCCATGGTTGCGTCCATATATTGAAGTCAACACCAAACACCGCACCGCAGCCACGTCCGAGCTCGATAAGGATTTCTTCAAGTTAATGAATAATGCGGTGTTTGGCAAAACTATGGAGAATGTACGGAATCGCATGGACATAAAATTGGTAACGAGCAAAGCACAATGTCGCAGGCTCGTAGCAAACCCATTATTTAAATCGAGGACCATTTATAACGAGCAGCTTGCTCTGGTGCATATGAGGAAGAGTGAGGTGAGGCTCGACAAGCCAATTTATGTTGGTGCCTCAGTATTAGACCTGAGCAAGCTGCACATGTTCGAGACGTACTACGACATATTACGTCCACATTATAGCCACAACATCTCGCTTCTCTACACGGACACGGACAGCTTGGTGTACCACGTCCACTCAGCCGATGTGTACAGGGATATAGTCACGGCACCAGCTTTGGTTAACCTCTTCGACACCTCGGGCTATCCCCAGCCGAACCAGTACGGCATCCTGCCCCGAAACAAAAAAATACCTGGCAAACTCAAAGACGAGAAGGACGGTGATGTAATTCTCGAGTTTGCAGGTCTTCGCGCCAAGGCCTATGCCATCAAAGCCGAGGGCAGCGTTACCAAGAAGGCCAAGGGTGTCGGCAGACAGGTGGTTCGGGAGCATCTCGCATTCGAGGACTTTGTTGATTGCCTCAAGACCAGGTCGTCGGTTCTAAGAGAAGAACAGCGCATCCAGAGCGTCGACCATATCATCACCACAAACAAAGTTAGAAAAATTGCGCTGGATCCCAACGACGATAAGAGGTGCGTCCTCGAGTGTGGTATTCACACATTGCCGTGGGGGCACTATCGCTTAGCAGAAAGCAAAACCTGCAACATATGTCCATCTTCAACAGAAGATTCATAAAAACAAAACAAAACAAAAAAAAACATTTTGACTGTCATTACAAGAAACTTTGACCGTATTCTTAAATAACCAGCATGCCTATGAATTTGTTCGGTTTCAAAAAACAGATCATTATGGAAACCATACCAGATCATGAAGTCTTACCTTCCGTGTTACCTAAACTCAACGGTCTGTTGATCATTCACCTCAACAGTATTTGGACGAAACTGAATGACGATGTGGGCAAGATGTTTTATGTTTTTAATAACAATTTACATTTCTACGAAATTCCGATCGACGGGAAACTTCAAATCACTGTGAATCCGGAAAACGTAGGCGAAATCAAAATTTCTACCGGCAAGAACATTTTTCGAATCAAGCACGACAAGATGCTTTCTAACATTACGTACGATGTGTCTGCAGGAGATTATTTTTACATTGAACTCCTAGGAGATTACGACAAACTTATTCCTCTCTTCGTAGAATTACGAATCGTCTATCCTATTATAAATAACCGTTAACCAAAAATGCCTAACGACATTTTCGACAACACCAAGCGTGTAGACCACGCAGAAGAGATTCTCATGTTGGACATTCGAGTTAAGAAGTTGAGGACCGATTTGATCGCTTTGCAGGAAACCTTAAACAAAAGTTTAGAGTCGGAAATCGCCACGCTCCAAACGCAATGTCTCGACCCCATTCTGAAAATCGATTCCGAACTGAAAACGCTCATAAAAAATTATGTCGACGTACCTTCTTACGACAGCGTTCAAAATATACAGTTGAGCGTGGATTCGCTTCAAAATGATTTGGCCAAATTACAGCAATTTCAATCGAAAAATGAAGATTTGGAAAAACTGAAACTCGAAATCGAAGAACGAACTTCCGCAATAGAAAAGAATTTCTCTGAACTTCAAACCGTCGTGAACGATATAGACGCAGAACGCTTGCATGTCGTCGTTTCCAAATTACAAGAAGAATTCACCAGCACGTTGGAAGAAATTAAATCCAAGTTGCAGACTTTGGAAGATACAATGACGAACCTACCATCGTCGGACGAATTGCAGGTCATCGGTAAAAGCGTCGCGAACATAAAAATTCAATTGGAGGCCTATCAAGATTTCGAACACATTCAAACCACCATCGCCACGCTTCAGGCGTCCTTGGAATTGATCAACGAAGAAATTAAAAATATTCACGCTGAAGCGAGCGCGCTGACGAGCATTCAAGACACGTTAAGCACGGTTCAGCAGAAGATCGAATATTTAGAAAATTTGAACGTCGAAACGAATCTCGCTCATTTTCATCACGTACTGGACAACATACAGGGTGACTTGGAATCGTTACGGACGAGTGTGCCTTCGAGCGAAGATTTGGAAAAATTGAAAACGGCGGTGACGGCACTATCCGAATCGAGCGACATCAAAAGTTCATTGAGCGATCTCGAGAGTAAAGTGGCCAATCTCCCCACCTCCAAAGAATTACACGTTTTGAAAAGAAACATATCTCGAATGCTGAAACGACTAGAAACGGAAACGGCGAACGTGGAAGAGATTCGAGACGAAATTAGTTCGCTGGTGTCGACGCTGCCCACTTCCCAGAGCGTCGCCGACCTTCACACGCAGTTTACAGCGATGCGAAGCATCGTGAACGATCTTACCGAGAAGAGCTCGAAATTGAATCAAGTCGAGAACCTTCAGAACATCGTCGTCAACATCAGAGATCAAGTTGGAGTGCTGGAATCCACGCAGGAATCGACGCTGGCTTCTTTCGGTGCCAAGTTGCAAGAACTCAACGAAAACTACAAGCAGTTGAACGTGGAAGTGAAAATCAAACCGTCGTTTTCTGCCGTAACGGATACCATAGTCGAGCATTTGCTGCCCATCGAAAATAAACTCGGACAAGTTCACAGTAATCTGCTCGGCGTCGACACTAAATTCGCCAAACTGCATTCTCTGCAAGCCATCGAAATCAACAGCGTACCCAATCAACAGAGAATCTCCACGTTCGTCGAAGGTAACAAACTGTACATGTTGCATCCTTATCATCCGTACTACAAGTTTCTCCTCGATGGCACGATTCAGATAAACGAATTTTCGTACTGGTCTCACGGTAGAAAAGCTAGCGTTCCCACCATGAGTTTGATATCGAATCGTGGTGTCCAGAAAGCAGGAAACATTCCTCTGGCACGTTGGAACGAAACGCGCAACATATATGAAATACACGAAGACGAAGATCTCACCGTTTTCGACGTGAGTGCCGGCGATAAGCTGATCATTCAAAACACGAGCGAAGTGCCACCCTCTTTGAATCCCATCACGCTTGTGCTTCTCTTGAAACGTAATCTCTAAAAAAATGTCTAGGCAAGCCATCGTCGAAGAATTGCATAAACCTGCACGCCGTAACTACGAACGTTTGGCTGTGGTAACCAAGGGCATCGACGACCTCTGGCAAAGCGACCTCGTGGAGATGAGTAGCGGCAATTTGAAAAACGTGCATAAATTGAACAAGGGCAACAAGTACCTTCTCACCGTCATAGACACGTTTTCGAAATTCGCATGGGCTCTACCTTTGAAGGCAAAAACGGGAACATGCGTCACGGAAGCATTCAAATTAATTTTTCGCGAAAGCGGTGGCAGACGACCACGGTTTCTGCAAACAGACAACGGTAAAGAATTTTATAACGCTGTATTCCAAAAGTTTATTCAAAAACATGGCATTCGACATTATTCGAGCTTCAGTCACATCAAAGCCAGCATCGTGGAAAGATTCAATCGAACCTTGAAAACACACATGTGGAAACGATTCACGCTTCGGGGGAATTACAAATGGGTCGACATCCTGCCGGAACTCGTCGACACCTATAATGATACGGTACACAGAACGGTAGGCATGAAGCCAGCCGACGTTACCAAGTCCGACGAGCAGCGTTTAATTTCTACCGTTTACTGTCCAAAGTACACACCCACGACAAAAAAAGCTAAATACAAAATTGGAGACCGGGTGAGGATCAGCAAATTCAAACGCACCTTCGAGAAGGGATTCACAAAAAATTGGAGCACGGAACTTTTTACGGTGGTTCGAGTTTTACCTGGAAACCGACACACGTATATAATAAAAGATAGTAGCGGCGAGATTTTGAAAGGAAGATTTTACGAAGAGGAACTCTCTAAAACGAAACACCCCGACACGTACCTCATCGAGAAAGTATTGCGTAGGAAAGGTGACAAACTGTTTGTCAAATGGCTGGGACTTCCGGAAAAGAGTTGGATCGACGCGAACGAAGTGATCTTGTGAGTACGTGGAACGTGGTGAAGCGTCTACCGGATCCGGAAAGTCAAACGAGAAAAAAAAAGAACGGTGAGTTGCTTCCCGACAGCATCCGCTGTCTGATTGTAGGTCCTTCGGGGTGTGGGAAAACGACACTGCTCGTGGACAATTTTCTCCTCGCACCGAATTGGTTAGATTGGAAGAACAGGCACCTGTACGTGTTCTCGAAAAGTTTGGAGCAATCCAAATACCAGCAACTGATGAAACTGTACGATGGTCTGGACATTGCAACGTTCGCCTCGGAAATAAAACCACTCGACGATTGTCGTGAAAATTCAGTCGTTGTGTTTGACGACGCCATCCTGGAAAATCAAAATGAAATTCGCAACTTTTTCACGCAAGGTCGTCACAAAGGAATGGATTGTTTTTACCTAGCTCAAACGTTTTCCAAAATTCCAAAACAGTTAGTACGCGACAACGCTAATTTCATATGTTTGTTTCGTCAAGATCACACCAACCTCAAGCACGCGTACGATGACTACGTAGGCGGAGACATGAACTACAATCAATTTTCGGAAGGCTGCTGCTCTACTTGCTGGAACGGTGACGATTTTGGATTCGCGACGATCGACATGACGAGGAAACCCAACGATGGAAAATACAGAAACAAAATCAACGACTTTCTAAACGTTGCAACGTTGTGAGAAACGACGTGTATAAATAACGTCATGACGAAACGGAAAATCGAAGACGAAAATCTCAAGCTTCGCGATTACCTCGCGAAACGCTTCAAAGGTTGGAAATCCGAGAATCGCGGATTCTACGAAGAGAAGAAACGTCAGGATCAACCTGTGATCGATGCCATCAGCGGTCTAGGTAAAGAAATTAAAAGTGTCACGGAACAAAATAAAAATTTGATTAATGAACTCGTACCGCTCGCAGCTAAAAGTTACGCCGTACAAACGCCTATTTCGAGCATTCCTTCGACGCCGTTCGAACTGAAGGATGCACCGGCACGACGTCGAGCCATAGGTAGCACGTCGTCTTCGGATAAAATCGAGTTGGGACCTTTGGCACGAGACTACCTGAGCACGGGGAAATTCGACAGTGTTCGGATTGTATCCCAGCATGGAAACCAGCGAAGGCGGCGGTGTGGTGTGGAAGATTGGGAAATCGAAGGTGACCTTCGAAGGCAACGACATTAAAATCAATTTAGGCGACAAGGATAGTTGGACCAGGTATCCGGGTACGGTGGGACTGTGGGAACTCGTCGCCAAAAAGCAGCCTAAAGATTACACCGACGAAGATTACCAGAGTTACAAGGAAATTCTGATCATGACGGATGCCTTGTACCAGAACAACGACGCCTCGCAGAATAGGGTGAAATCGAGCAGCGGCGAGAAGTACAGGAATCTCATCAAACCGATTTGGAACCAGGTCAAAACGGGCAGCGGCGTCAAACGCTACAACACGTTACCCAAAGAATTCGTTTGGGTGGACGACGTTAGGAAACTCGTGGACCGATTGTTGGTGATAGCCGGCGAAGAGAATGCAGGCAATCGTAATTTCTACAACGAGAAGGTTGGCATCGTGGACATGATCAGCACGAAACTTTCCAACTTCATCGTGAACGATGACAAGGGCATAGGTTACCTGATCAAAATCATCAACACGCTGCCTCCGAAATTTTGGAACGTGGCCGAAGGAAAGGGACTCGTGAACGACATCATCAACAAGTTACCTTTCGAGATGCATCTACCGGGCTACCAGTACTGCGGACCGGGTACCAAACTCGAGAAAAGATTGGAGAGAGGAGACAAGGGTGTGAATCCGTTGGACGCGGCATGCAAAGATCACGACATCGCCTACAACACCACGCAGACGGATCTGGACGCACGTCACGAAGCAGACAGAAAGTTAGAGCACGCAGCTTTCGAAAGGTTCGTGAGCAGAGACGCATCGTTGGGTGAACGGGTCGCCGCACTGGGCACCACCATCGCCATGAACACGAAACAAAAATTGGGGTGGGGTATATAAATAACATACAGTAAAAAAAAAACAACATGGCTTGCATAACTGATTTGCCACCCGAGCTACTATCTAAAATATTCAAAAAGGTAGTTAACGGAGATGTAGGGAAACTAGTAATCATAGCAAGAACGACGCCGGAATTTCGCATCCCTTGTGAAATGGTTCTCAA
Organism: Lepisma saccharinum; assembly: GCF_977018435.1. Taxonomy (NCBI): domain Eukaryota; kingdom Metazoa; phylum Arthropoda; class Insecta; order Zygentoma; family Lepismatidae; genus Lepisma; species Lepisma saccharinum. Next base: position 21,909,301 of record NC_139244.1, on the reverse strand, counting down.
GGACCATCTTCGGGGGATCAGCGGCCTGAGGTGCAGTGATCTCAACATTCTGCTTTCGGCTGCAGGGGAAAAATTGAACGAGAGGTCGGACGAACTGCACGAGGCGATGCAGGGAAGAAGACGGTACACAGTAGATTGGTACAAGTCTATGCAGGAGAAGGAAGATATCATTACGCACATCATCGCGTTTTCCGAAGCACGGACTTTCTTCCTCTGTTAAAAAAAATAATAATATATATACGTGCCAAAAAAAAAACTTGATATATAAATAACACACATCGTGAAAAAAAATAATCTTCGGTATATATAAATAACACACATCGTGAAAAAACAATTAAATTTCTCTCTAACACTCTGAAATTTTTTTTGATATGACGACCGAAAAAATAAGTGATCTCCAAGCATTAAAACAAATGCTAAATTTGTCAGTTGAGTATGTAAAAATTCAGGAATTGGAAGTCGACAAACCTTACACGATAACTTCCGGTTCAATCGTTTCTACCCAGTATGGTCCCAAGGTACGCCTGTTGCTCAACGCACAATACAGTCTATTTTTACCAGATCGATACGCTAACATGTTATGCGATGAGAAGCTATCTATTTTAATCGAGAACAAAACTCGAATCGTGTACAAGGGGACAAAGGAACTTCTTGGCAAGAAAACGAAGCACGTAATAGAATTTGTGTAACGACTGCGAGGCCTTGAAAATATATAAATAACATACCGTAAAAAAAACTACACAAGAAAAAATCTCAGAATATATATATAAATAACATACCGTGAAAATAACACATAGAGCGTCAACATGAAGCCCAAGGGTGTCGTGTACCAGATACCATACTCCAATCTTAAAAATCTAGGTGCTCTCGATGGGTTACTCACCAAGAAACAACGCGAGAAGAAACGTTCTTGCTTGTCGAAAGGACACGGAATGAAATTACTTCTCAGCACACCTCAATTGAAAAGATTGCAGCGTTCGCGGAAACAGCAAAAGGTCGGAGGTTTCATATTCAGCATCCCGGCCATCCTAGCAGCATTGGGGGCCGTTGGAAGTTTGGCTGGCGGAAGTGCCGCCATCGCGAAAACCGTCATCGACTCGAAGAAGAACAAAGCAGAATTGGAAGAACAGAAACGTCACAACCTGGCCATGGAGAAGAAAAAGGGCAAGGGTGTGATGAGAAAGTTTAAAAAAAAGAAACAGAAGCACTCACCAACCGAGACATTGAATCTCTGATCGAACCGTTACGAATCAAATACTTCAGAGGAGTTTTCATGTCCGACTCGTTACCTTCAAGCGTGAAAAGAAGAGAATGCGGAGTAGTCAACTTGGACGGTCAAGAAAATCCAGGCACGCATTGGATATGTTACCACAAAAATGATGATAAAGCATTCGTTTTCGATTCTTTCGGAGGTGTTCCACCTACAAATTTAATTCATTATCTGAAAACGAACAAAACCTCTATATACTACAACGACGAACGCATTCAAAATTTCGGAGACGTGAACTGCGGTCATCTCTGCCTCTCCGTGCTCGCATTTCTCTCTAAAATAAATAACCCTACGATCGAGGATTTCCAGAAAGCATTGTGGAACCTCAAACAGCATCACTAGGATGGGCGTGTTCCATCTCACGAGCGAATCTTCAATCTTGAAACTCACGCTGCACGACGACATCGTCTATCCTAAATCCGTGGCTCTGCGTGCATTCTACAGCATGTACCTCATACCTAACGTTACGCAGCACAACAACAAAATTAGCGTCGGAAGCGAACACATCGTCGTCACGCCAGGACAATACAATCTTTCCACTTTGCAAGCTCAGTTACCCAAAGGCACATACCTTTCTCAAAATTCGGTCACGCACAGAGTGGAAATCCTATCCGCGACGGAGACCGTGGACCTGGGCACCATGGGAGAACTTTTAGGTTTCGAGAACGACACCAAACTCGAAGCTGGTATCAAGCACGTAGCAACCAACATTCCTAAATTCTTGGCCACAGAGACTCTGAACGTACACTGTAACGTGGCGGAAGGCATGATCACGAAATCTTCGGACGGATTGTTAGGAAGTCACAAGCAGACGGGAATCATAGCCACGTTCAAACCAAGTTCCGAGTTCATGGAACCGATCATCTACACGCCCTCTTCGCCGATCTATTTTCCAGTATGTCGCAACCGCATAGACGACATAGAGTTGGTGGTGACGAACGAGAAAGGAGACGTGGTGGATTTCGCAGGTGCCACTACGACGGCCATCGTGGAGATCAACGTATAATAAATAACCATACATAGTGAGAATGGAGCAAATCGAAAGTTACGAATTGCAATCTTTCCCTCCCAACCGTCGCACGTTCGCCAATCTGAACGAGGCGAACAGGGAGATCGAATACGACGTGGACGTAGGCGATGGGTTCGTTCATCCTCACAGAGCGGACCTCTACCTTCAATTCGACGTGGTGAAGAAGGAAAGTGGAGACGCGTTTCCCGCAGCAGCAAACTTGATACTCGTGGACAACTTCGTGCCTCACCTGTTCTCGCAGGTGGAGGTGAGGAAACACAACACCGTCATCGACAGAATAGATTATCCAGGCATCACGTCGACGGCAGTGGGAACGTTGAAATTATCCAAAACGGACGCAGCATACTACCAGGCCGGGGGATTCGAAGCCGGGACCAAAATATCGACGAGAAGTCACACGGTGCTCTTTCCCATGCGTCTGCTGCCGGGTTTCTTCTCGGACTACAAGGAGATCATGTGGAAGGGAGGACTGAGGATCACGTTTCGAAGAGCGGCCAACGACAACGACGCACTGATGCGATACGCTACTTTGGGTCCGGACGGCACCACGCCGATAGCCAACACTTTACCCGAAGCAGCCAAGTGCGTCATCCGGAGCATGGAATTGAGAATGCCGGTGGTGGAATACGAAACGAACTACGCCCTCAAGTACAAAGCGGAGATCTTGAAAAGTCCGCAGGTGTCGATTCACTTTCACGGTTACCAGTGCGTGCAGAAGATGGCGTCGCGAAGTCACATGGAATTCGACGTGACGACGCAGTTCAACAACATACAGTTCGACATGCCAGATTTCGTCGTGGTGCTCTTTCAGACCGGGAGGGACAAGAATCAGGAAAAAGATTCCAGCAAGTTCGACGACTGCAAGATCAAGAACGTTTATCTGAAGAATGGACGCAACGAAGTGTTCCCGCGCGAGAATTACAACCTCGACGTGACCAAAAACGATTACCTCAAACTTTACGAAGCGTTCTCGGCTTACAAACGCGTGACCGAGGGAAGCGTGGACATGTACTACACGCCCAGCGAGTTCAAAGCACGGAGACCCATGACCGTCATCAACACATCTAAGAGAAAGAAGGTTGTGGTCAACGATCGAACCAACATCAAGGTCGTCTGCGAGTTCCACGATGCCTTGCCGGAGGATACCCTATGCAGCGTCATCCTGATTGCAGAGAAGTCCTTCGCCTACGACGTGAAGAACGAGAGGGTCACAGAGCAGTTTTAACAAGTTTTTTAACATCTTTTCTTGCACAATAAGAAATTTTCTGCACTAGCACAATCAGTTACAATGGCACAATACGAATTTCACTAGTTCAGATCAGTTACAAATGTCAATTTCATCAGTTATCAGTTACAATATCTTTTTTCATCACTATAGCACACGAGACAAATCAGAAAATTTGCACAAAAAAATTTGTTGTTGTTTTTTACACGTGAAAATTAACAATAAAATTTTTTTTTTTCGTTTCAGATGCTGTCGAAACATCAAAAACACATACACACACACTAGAAAAAGCATGCAACTTTATTTGTAACACACACATACATTCTCCATCTTCATCAAGAAAATATTATAATAAACATAATTATTTTTATCTATATCTCACAATAAAACTCTATATCCAAAAATATCACAACATCAAATAACACTAGAGTCGTTAGTACACGTTGCATGCATTACGGAGGTCCTCTGTAGGGTTTCATGGAAGTTTGGGGAAAAAAAAACACGTGAAACTCTACAGAGGTGCGGTAATCTATAACCGCAGCCATTAGAAAACTTTTACATTTTTGGTTGGGCACCACGCACCCTGGCGAGGTTATAGGGGCCAGGCATCCTAAAAACAACAATTATTATTTTGTTTGTTTGCTTGCGTCACAATACAGGTGTGTGCGCGCGCGTGTGTGGCACATCGTTCCCCCGAGAGAGGTTTACAAAGGTCACGATATACGGAGTTGGAAAATTACGATATGGCGCATTCGCTCGTTACTGTTGCCAGCCATGGGTCTCTCTCTCTCTCTCTCTTCATCTTACACCAACGTTGGCATCTCTATTTTTTTTTAGTTGTAAGTAAATTGCCAACACACTCTAGTTAATAATGCTACATATTATACACACACACGCACACACATACTGCGTTGCCATCCACCCATCTCTCTCTTTTACAGCAGTGTCGGCTCTCCTTGCCCAGTGTGTGCAGGTTGGCAAAAATTGCTTTATGCGCTGTAAGGCAAGCCTCAAGCAAAATTGCCAGCTCCTTGCTTTAGGTTAGGTTAGACCAAAAAAAATCTTGGTGATTTTTTTTCGAGTGAGGAGTTGGCAACGCTAATCTCCACTTGAGGGCGGTCAACCGGGTTGATTGCACAAGCAAAATTGCCAGCTCCTTGCTTTAGGTTAGGTTAGACCAAAAAAAATCTTGGTGATTTTTTTTCGAGTGAGGAGTTGGCAACGCTAATCTCCACTTGAGGGCGGTCAACCGGGTTGATTGCACAAGCAAAATTGCCAGCTCCTTGCTTTAGGTTAGGTTAGAGCAAAAAAAATCTTGGTGATTTTTTTCGAGTGAGGAGTTGGCAACACTGATCTCCACTTGAGGGCAGTCAACCGGGTTGATTGCACAAGCAAAGTTGCCAGCTCCTTGCTTTAGGTTAGGTTAGAGCAAAAAAAGCTGTGGGTAAGCTGTCGGTTGTTTAACTCTTCCCTTTCTCTTTTTTTTTTCTTCTTGTAAAAGGCTATGGCAAAAGTACCAGTGGGTTGGCAACCTTGCTTTATGCACTGTAAGGCAAGCCTCAAGTAAGGTTGCCAGCTCCTTGCTTTAGGTTAGGTTAGACCCAAAAAAAAAAACCTTGGTGATTTTTTCGAGTGAGGAGTTGGCAACACTGCGAGAAAATACCTCAAGCAAGATTGCCAGCTCCTTGCTTTAGGTTAGGTTAGACCCAAAAACAAAAACCTTGGTGATTTTTTCCAGTAAGCAGCTGGCAACACTGCCAGACCAGGGGGCTCTTCGAGCCCCAATAGAGGGCGTTCAACTGTCTAAACTGCACTACTATTTTAAAGGGCCCATGCCCTGTTATAAAGTGTGTGAGACCTTTGGATGGTTTAAAGTATACCCACTTGTTCCTCTTGGCAATGGTCGTTATGAAATTCCTAGTACGTATTGAAGCATCTTGACTCCATTCGTGCTCCCACTTATTTGCGAAGAAGGCTTTAACCTCTTGCTTCCTCATAATATTAATATGATGGTTCGCAAGGAAGTTCTGTCCCGTGCCTTTGGTAATCCAATACTTGGTAGCCGCCTGCTGTACCTCAATGTCCAGGGGGAGGACCCCAGCAATCGCAATAAGTGAGAGAGTTGGAGTGGTTTTAAAACCTCCCAAGATCCGAAGAAGGACGTTGCGCTGCGCTGATCTAAGTTTGGACTTCACCCGTTCTTCAAAAGCTATATTAGCCCAGGTGCTGGCTGTGTATGTTATAATTGAGAGAAAAATCGCTTTATAATAAATCAATGCGATATCAAAGGGAACCTTGAAGACTGTATTCCCCATGCTCAACGTTCGATGTAACTCCATCTTTGCTTTTTCTATAACGTTGTCAACGTGCGATCTAAATCTTAAACCGGAGTCCTAGGTACTTAAGGGACTTAACATTCCGAATTGGTGTACCATTAAGTTTTACACTAGGAGATCTCATAAGCTTCCCCTTTAGTAATACTGAGAGAGTTTCATGAGTTGCAATGGTAAGTAACAGTGTCTCCAGATCAGCAATTAAGGAGTGGCCCTCATGGAATTTCCAAGAAATCAACTCGAACGTAAAAAATAACAAGAATTAATGAAATGACCGAAGATTACGAAAAATAATAATTTTTTTTAGTGACTTTTCTACCTTAATTTCCAGAACGAAGTTGTCCTGTCTTTCTCGTAAAACCAGCCGTTTTCAGCCGTCTTAGAATTGGACACAGCCATGGTCATTTGTTGCAGGAACTGAACCCTCCAATGTTATGCTGTTTTAAGTATTCGGGCATATTCTTCTCGAATGTGCTCATTTTACGGAATTTTGACCTTCCTAACGATGTATTATCTATGCTGGAAGATGATGACAGCGTTTTAGCAAATGTTTTAAGCTTTTATTCGACTGTGAGTAAGTATTTTAAGCGTCTTTTTACCTTTTTAATGTATTGTGGTATTCTATGCAGCTTCCTCTACAATCTCGCACTTTTAACCATTCTCAATGGACTCTTTAAACACCCTTTTCAGTTTTAAGATAAGGGATTTAGGTAAGAGGATTTTTCCTCGTGCACTTAGAAGGTTTGATTGATTGTTGTATTAAGTCCACTTTATGCACAGACTGCACTAACAGTTTAAAGTGGGATCCAAACCACTATGTGCCTCCACCGGGTATCGAACCCGGGACCCCTTGATTACAAGGCGACGACGCTACCACTGCGCCACTTAGAAGGGTGCAACGTGGCTATACAAGTCGACACACTCAAACTTTTAACTCATTTATAGAGGGAGCCACGCGAATAAAATACCAATATTTCCGTACAAGCTGGGCAACCGGGATCATAAGCGACATATAAAATGGCATTTCGGTGTTAAAATAGTGATTATATGATTTTAAAAAGTACACTTTTTACTCAAATTAATAAATAAAAATAAATAAACTAATACTCTGATATATAATTATCTGAGTCTATTTTTGCTTCTCAAATATTTACAGCAGAATTAATCAGTTTACTGTGATTTGCATAACTCTCAGGATAATTCAGACCAGAAAGTGTCGGGTCTTCAAATAAACTCTAATTTTCATGTTTAAAAGTTTACTTGGCATTTTGCAGTTCATTCGCGTCATTTCGTGATAAAACATGATAGGACAGTCCACCTCACACCTTTCAAAAACATGAAAAATGAACATTACAGTATGTTATTTTATACTTCGTGTCTCCGTCAAAAAACGAAATATGCATGCCTCAACTCATTCACATTTCGCCACAGCATTTTGGAACACCCTATTTATATGTGTACGCAAATTCAATTCATTCGCCAACTTGACAGTGGGGAAACACCGCACCAGTACAGTCGAAGCAAAACAAATACGAGCGGGAAACCGGACGTAGTAAATGACACGTCGGCTTTAACTGCGGCAAGAGTATAACGACACGACACGTTCTGAAATAACACCACTTCCGCGACACCTAATACGTCGTTACAGAGTGGATGATTAACCGTAACACGTGTAACGTCTTCACTCCGCGTTAATGGCCCAATAACCGAAGGGCATTAAAGTCGGCCGTAAGAAAGAAAGATATCCTTTCGCTATTGGGTGGGAACCGCGAAGTATGGATCGCACGAAATTTTCCACCGAAGGGATGAAAATTTCATGGTGGCGGCGTTGAAGCACACACAGGGGGGTCGGAGGGTCCGCGTCCCCTTCAATAATTGAGACACCTTGACTGTGAGGGGCGCCTAGGGGACGGACGGGCACTTTTCAAAAACTACTTCTCAAACATTTGGGAAAGTCGGGGCATGACCCGTTCGATAACGTATAGCCTACTGTTTTTCCGGTCATTAGTTTAAGAGATTGAATGAAGTTAAAATATTGGGTGCGTCAGCACTTAGGCTATTTTGCACCCGTCACATTATACGGGGTCCAGCCCCTTACCATAACTATAATACAACACGTTTGTGAGAATTAAAATATTCTTACCTTGGTTAAAAGCTGAGGCCGTTAAAAGCAGTGATGTGCGTCTACGCGTAAACAACGATAGTCTACATTCTACACCTAGACTATTTTATACACGTAGATGAAGTAATCTATGTAAACAACATGGCGAAAGGAGATAACTTAGCAAAGCGCGCCGTGGAATAAAAAGAATATTATACTGCGTATCAGTTGTTGAAGTGTGAGGAGAACTTTTCATACGCTCCCTTCCAAATTCGAACAATTTCTCACTTAGGAAAAATAACCTAACGTAGGACATATTCTAATGTTTTATGGGGAAAAGACCACTCTTGCCTCACGACTGCCATCTGTTTTTGTTTTTTCCATCTTCTTCCATAGTTGATGAGAGAAGAGAAGAAAATTTTTGTTGTAAATAGGATTCTTTTCAGTTTGTTAGGAACCAATATAGTTGAAAATGTCACTTTTCTTTCATGAAATCCTTGAAAATTAATTTTAATGCAATTTAGATTGTCTACGTAGTCTATGTAAACTACAACCCAATGTAATCTACGCGTAGATTACGTGTAGACAACGAATGTAGACGTAAACTTATAGTCTACGGCACATCACTGGTTAAAAGGCACTCAGCACATCAAAAACAGGACAACACACGCACAGTCCTACAAAGATTATATTGGCCGTAGGTCCAGGCGTGGTTTATGAGAGAGATCATGACATGGTCCCTTAGGTAGTGTCCGAATCGATAGCTGTTGTCCCCTAACTCACTTTTTGCCACTTTCTCCCCCGCACTATGCTAAAATTTATCTACCAAGGGCAAGTAAACTGTCTTTGCACCCCCAGTTTTAAAACCCAATTGCCGCCACTGCCCGTTCCGTTATAGTCCGAATCCGCGACATAGGTGGAGTTGGAGGACAGGGAAAGGTGAAAGGCGCGACAAGTGCACGCAACTTTCACCTTGCAGCAGGGTGGATAAAAAGTATGATTTTTATTTTAAAAAAAATATTTTTGATGCTTTTTTTATTTAAATCGATTGTTTGATTATTTTCAAAAACACACTTACAATTGCTTGAATGGTGTTGGCATCATACATCTCGTAGATATGTTTTTTTATATAGAAAGTTTTTTTTCCCTGGCAAACGGCCATGTAAAATATTTGAACAGTTTGATTAAAGCAAATAAAAAAAATGTAAATATACATTTTTCTGTTTCTGATACTGTATACATGGAGCTACTATGGAAATTTTTGTTCGGTGTGTTAATACAACTATAATAATATCAGTAACTTTTATTGCAGTGAAAATAAAACATTCTGGATGCACTATATAATTGTAATTTAAAATATTTTTATAGTATTTTATATATATTTTTTAATGATAGTTTTCAAAATACTATGTACGGTTTAACATGATTAATATTTTGTATATTATTCTACAGAAAATATTTGCTATTTTTGCCTGCAAAAATTATTGAATTTTAAATCAAGAGAAATTTAAGTGTGTTTACAGTTTACATATTACATTTACTTTCGTATGATTGATTGATTTGATTCATTTTACTTCGCTTTTGTGCCACTTTGGCTAATCGCGAAGATGAGGATGAGTGATGATACAACGAAATTGATGAAGCGACACTCAAAAACACCAATGCCCAGGCCGGGATTCTAACCCGGAACTCCTGGCGTCGTAGCGCGCTGTGCTAACCACTCCGTCACGGGGGGCTGCTCTTTTCGTATGAGCTTCACCCCATCAGTATTGTATATAATTTTTCCTTCCTTTTCCTTTCTCGTGGGTGGCGTTCGAACTTACACCTAGCGGGAAAAGTGGACACTTCGACGGGCAACAACGGGTACGGCACTAGTCACATCAAATGTTAAAGTTTATAAAAGTTTCTCTCAATACGTTTATCTGTGGATTCTATATGTGTTTCCAACTATCTACTCTCGATACCTGGTGGAGGTACATGGCAATAAACAGCCCTACAGGGGATTATAACTACTGACCGTTGGTTCAGACGCCAGAGCCTCGTTACCGGGGTATACCACGTGGATGTGATGTTGAATTTTGACAGCCTTACCAGAAGGTCACCCCTTACACGCCCGGATAATACGGATAATTCGGATATCACACTAATACGGTTATTCCTGATAACCGAGAATTCAGAAAATCTATGTATACAGATCGCTATTTACTTTCTCAAGTTCAGAATTCTGATTAGAATGGTGTCTGAAGTTAAGGAACTAATTCGCATATAAAGGATCGTTACACCAAACTGAGAATGTTACGTTCTAAACTGTGTGTCTCTACTTTGTTCTTTGTTATGGCGGAAAGCTTTGGGCATTTATACTGAACTTAGTAATGCAGAGGTCTATTTTAGGCAAAAAAGTTAAAACATTTTATAAAATTATGCGGAGAATCCGTAAAAAAACGGATCAACACACAGTTTGAATGAAGGATTTGTAGAAACTCCGTACAGTAGAAATACGAACACAACGCATTCAAGAATACGCGGAGGGCGAGTAAAACAGGACAAAACTATACGGATAATGCATAAACATTCTGGCTTTTCGGATATTCTGATAATCTGGGTATCTGGATCATTGGATATTCGGACATTTCGACTAATCCGAATATAGGATACATCGGACATCTGGATAATTCGAATATCCGGATACCAACATATTCAATATCGGTATAGAAAATTATCCGATATCAGGATATTTGAGATCCGGATAGAAAATTATCCGATATCCGGATATTTGAAAGCTCGATAGAAAATTATCCGATATCCGGATATTTGAAACCCGAAAAGAGAATTATCCGATTTCCGGTTATTTGAAACCCGAAAAGAGAATTATCCGTTATCCGGATATTTGAAAGCCGGATAGAAAATTATCCGATATCTGGATATATGAAAGCCGGATAGAAAATTATCCGATATTCGCATGTTTTAAACCCGGATAGAAAATTATCCAATATCCGGATATTCGAAAGTCGGATAGAAAATTATCCTATATCCAGTATCCGATATCCGGATATTTGAAAGCCGGAAAGTTAATTATCCGATATCCGGATATTTGAAAACCGGATAGGAAATTATCCGATATCTGGATATTTGAAACCCGGATAGAGAATTATCCGATATTAGGATATTTGAAACCCGGATAGAAAATTATCCAATATCCGAATATTCGAAAGTCGGATAGAAAATTATCTTATATCCGGTATCCGATATCCGGATATTTGGAAGCCGGATAGATAATTATCCGATATCCGGATATTTGAAAACCAGATAGGAAATTATCCGATATCTGGATATTTGAAACCCGGATAGAGAATTATCCGATATTAGGATATTTGAAACCTGGATAGAGAATTATCCGATATCCGGGTAAAATTTTACGCGGATTTGGCCATCCCTATTAAAAACTGTGTCCGAAAGGAAAAATCAGGTTCGACAATCCACCGTAAAAGCGGCATCTTCTATCAGTTTGCTCTGGGAAATGACGTGTTTCCTTAGCAGAGATCCGTGGAGGAATGAACAACATGCCAATCTTGATCGACAGTCCAATCGCTCTTCCGGTGTTTGTTGTCTCTGACGTGAGAGAAGGTTATTTGGTCCCCCCCTCCCTCTTGGATGAAGGTGGCAGTTGGACGCTTGTCAACGTCGGTTGACGTATGAAATCTGTTCTTGATTCTCTGTGGAATTGGCTCCAGTGAGAAAGTTCCTGTCCACAGGCAAAAACTTGGAAGGGTTCCTTGTTTCAGGAAGTCCTGCTTCTCAAGGGTAGGGACGTCACTGGGAGGTCGTGGCGTCCGTTGCTGGACTTAGGTGTAAACACTAAATTCTCGTTCGGTACATAATTTGATTTGATTTTCGTTAGCGTCGCTTTCCTGCTACTTTTGCCTAAACGCGACGATGAGTGATAATATAATGAAATTGATGAACGGACACACTCAAAGAACATTCACGTCTAAGTCGGGATTCGAACCCGAGACCTCTGGCCTTGTAGCGCTCTGTGTTAACCACTCCCTCGCGGAGATCGGCACATGGGTACATGCATGTGAATTGTTGAAAGGATTTGATCTTTGTTATTTAGTGTCGCTTTTCTGCCACTTTTGGCTAATCGCGACCATGAGGGTGAGTTTTATGAAAGGTCACTCACAAAGAACACGCATGTCCAGACCGGGACTCGAACCCGTGAACTTCGGTGGCTAGAAAAAGAAAGACGACTATTAACTTGCTCGAGCACTGGATCGACTAGATCCACTGTTGCATTGCCATAAACATAATACAGGGTGAGTCAAGATTCAGGTTACAGAGGGATCTCCAGTATATCTTCAATGTGTGCACCTTGAACATCAATGCATTTGAGCACGCAACGTTTCCAGTTCTCCATAACGTCCGGCATAATCATGTCTGCACATTACACAATGCGTTCCTTCAGATGCTGGATGTTCTGAATCTTAACTGAGTAGACGAGAGCCTTTAAATGACCCCAAAGATAAAAATTCATTGGTGTCAGGTCTGGAGACCGCGGTGGCCACTCAGTAAAATCACCTCCACCCTTTCGTCTTTTTGGCAGCATCTTCCTCCACTCACAGTCAGAAACTTCCTTCCAACCTGACCATTCACTCACCCTGTACATTTAACAATTCGATGGTAAGAAAAAATTCTCATTATTATTGTTATTGCCTACCTTTTGGCGCACACAGGAGGTATACTAAGTACAAAGTTTAGCAAAAAACAAAGCCTCAATCAGGATTCGAACCCAAGAATCTAGAATACTATGGTATTGTTCTACTCCAAGATTGGTAGAGCAATAGCATGGAATGTCAGAACACCACGTTTGAGTCGAGAATGCAATATTCCCTTAAATTTCTACATTATTATTTTCCAGTGAAAAATTTTCTCCGCTTTTCTCCTGCGTACCATTTTGAGAAGACCGCTTGTAACCTATAAAGAATTCTACACAGATCTGCAACGTTCCTCCGAATATTTACCGTCTCAACTCCTGTAGGAACCACTTGTCCTTTCAGGGAAGGCCACCGTGGCACCGGGAAACGACAAAGGACCCTGCAGTGATTTGACACAGTGTCACACGGCTCCTCTCGAGCCGGAAGCTAGGAATGTTGCCAAGCCTAAAAATTGGTGCTCGAGAGGAAAGAGACAAGATTATCGGGTAGGGGCTGAGAATCCTCCAGTGGCAGCGCTATGAAAGAAAAGAGGGCAAATAAGAGAATGGAGAGATGAAAGATGAAGACGGACAAAAATGAAGATGTGTCTTCAGAGGAGTTTTCAAAGTAAATGGATTTCAAAAGATAGAATCAGTGCAGTGACGGAGACGGCCTTGTAAAAAACGAAGACGCTTCGAGAATTCTCGAGACCAGACCGAAAATGTTACATTCATCTGCAAATAAATTGAATCGGCAGGTTTAAGAAGGGAATAAGTCCAAAAAGTAAATTTGTGGGAAATTAAAAAAAATAACTGTATAAGGTCCGGGATTCATTTCCTTCTTACACCTTACGTTGATTTCAGGGTTCTGTATCTTCCTCTAGGGACTGCTTTTTATATCTGTCTTCACACTCACGTGTAGAGCGACGCTTTCCGATGATTTCGAGTACAAAAGGTCTTTTTGCCATTTTTTGGTCTTCAATCCCTTCTTAAACCTGCAGATTCAATTAAATTTCAACTTTTCGAAGATTAATGCTGTCGAAACGTGGAGTCTCACAGAAACTTTATTAAGTTTCTTGCCTTAATGAATTCTATACGCTGTAAAATTTATGCTGCATATGTTCTTTATATTATATATTTTAAGCTCTACACGAGACCTATATACTCTTGCCAAACCTCGTCTCGATACCATTCCTAATCATGAATTTTAGGAATCGTAAAATGTGCTTGGAAGTACTTTATTCGTTCAATACTCCAAAGAGCTATTTTTATAGAAAATGGTGCAACTATAACGGTTTTAACAAAGACTTTATTCCTTTAATGCTCCAATGAGGTAATTGTAGGAAAAATCTAGCTCAAACTATAACAGTTTTGGTAAATCTATGTTCGTTTAATGTTCCAAAGAGCTATTTTTAAGGAAACTACCAGGTGGCCAGAATTAAAGTTACCCAACTCAGAGCCCTCTGTAGCCTGTTTGAGGCATTGTAGATCTCTGAAATTTGGTGAATCCATTATGCAGACCATGGGGAAGAGGATGACGATAAAAAATAGTTCAATTTTCCGCCACCAGGTTGAAATGTGGAGCTGTACTTCCATGATGACTTGTAATAATGACGTAAGCTCGCAGAATATCGGGAACGAGAGGCCCTATCCACCACTGCAACAGCCACTTCCGTGACAACTTTTTCTGCAATCGGCCGGCAGCCTCTTCCTGCTGCAACACCCAGATCTCCAGTCTCTTCAAATTTCATCATCATTTTTCTTAACCCATGCGTCGTCAATTTTACCAGAAATGCACGTTCTTTCTTATTTAATGGCATGGTGATCACTTCCGAACTTTTGTTTAGCACTCACGTTACGTGATTTAGCTGAGTTATTACTTAGAAAGACATTTGTTAGTGGCTGGAAGTTGCGAGAAAATAATCTCTCGTTTATTGCAAGATTGCAAGGTAAAGGCAAATCCATAACCAATTGGAGCAGTTTACGTCATTATTACAACCCATCATTGAAGTACTGCGCCACATTTCAATCTGGTGGCTGAAAATTGAACATTTTTAATCGCCATCCTCTTCCCCGTGGTCTGCATAGTGGATTAACCAAATTTCAGTTCTACGATGCCTCAAACAGGCTACAGAGAGGTCTGAGTTGGGCAACTTTAGTTCTGGCCTCCCGGTATAACGAATCTAGCAATAAAGCACTATCTTGATTTAGCAACACTTATCGATCACTGGCTACATTTACGATATTCAAACATGGAACAGTCACAGAAGCATAAAAATGCCGTAAATAGCAATAAAGTATAAAAATGTTTTATGACATACTCACCGTAAACTGCACAGTATTAAATTTCCACAAACTGAACAAACGAGTGTGTATCTCGTCGTGTTTCACACGGTTTTCAAGCACGTAAGTTGCTTTTGCGTGCTTGTACGATTTATAGTGTTACTTCCTGAAAGAGTTCAATTAATTGTGCATTTACTTAACCTCGCATTGTTTATGATTGCCTAAGATAAACCATAAATGTTGTAGATCGCAGTGATCGCATACACTGTTGTAAAATCGTTACGAAGACGCAAAAATTCACAAAAACGACAATTACGCACCAAACATAAACGCCGCAACATTCTGAACCTAACAAAAATCACGGACAGATGCAGTAGTACCAGGTGGCAAAGATTGCAGGTACCAGATCCACAACTAATTTCCCCTACCACATAAACATGAGAAATGAAAGTTAACATATCGAAACGTTTAGAATGTCGAAAACTTAAATCGATTACATAGATTGCAGAACTAAGCAAAAGTTTAGTAAGCGATTTCTGGTGATATCATCAATGTAGCGCCACATGGAAGGAAATGTTAACCTGTCAACACAGACTAGAAACAGAACAGAGATGATAAACGATTAAGTTTGAATTTAGGTACTCAGTAGTAAGTAACGTAACACTTGTGAAATTAAAATCGTAACATTTCAAACATAATGACGACAACATAGCGACGTATGTAAACAATAAAGATCATTATGTTTCGTAACCACAACTTTATCTGCAGCAGTGGTGGCGATTGGGTTCCAAAGCCGGAGGAGGGGCAAAGTGCCAAAATTGGGACAGGGGGTCAAAGACAGTATATTTCCCTTTGCATATAAGGTTTAGCATAGTGCGAGGGTAAAAGTGGGGGGGGGGGGGGCAACAGACCCCTTGGCATCCTAATCGCCGCCACTGTGCTGCAGCATTATATTTTCTTTCAGACGAACCTTAAGTGTTTATGTTGCTCTACACGTACTCTTTTCTCATTGATACAACGCAACCTCACCAACCTCCTTTCGTGTAAACGAAAGTTGTTCGCTGATAACGACTAATCAATCCCCTATAACTTGAATAAAATAAGAAACATTTGCTGCAATTTTAACAGAAAATTGGGGTCGAAGTTGAGGTTTTGATTTGTATTTTGTTTTTTAACAGTTTCGTTAGCCTGCTGTTTTAATAGACGTCGTTTTTTGGTACTATTAGCTTAAGCGCGACAGGAGATAAGAAAATTATGAACAAACCAAACGAGGAGGTGTGAAGGAACGTTATTTGAAGGTCACATCATTTTCATCGAATGACCGAGGAAAATCATTGAAAGACTCGGCCAATACGGTCGACTGCACGACTTGAACCTGGGTAGAAATCAGATTTGCATGTTGGCAAACTTTTTCATAGTAAGCCTTGACACACTTACTTTAAATTGAATCATCACAGTTCTACATGAAAAATAACGGAATATATTAAACTATTACATCCTGTCTACCACGTTCCAGCTGCTGTCATTTATTCAGATAGAGCTTTTGACTGCTGAATGCAATAAATAATGACAAATTGTTAGCGTAACCTGCTCGTGTATGTATCTAATAGCAGCAGGGGAAAAAAAACTTGAACAGGTTAGGCATTTTTTTTATTTTTGCTATTACATGCATACATGAGTAGGTTAGGCAGGTCAGGTTTGGTGCTTTTAGCATTTATTTACAAGCTGCTATAGCTAACTGTTACTGGCAGCTTGTAAGAATGTGCATCACATAGTTCCTGCTGACCATGTCCAAAACCATAAGCAGTCCCGGATGCTTCAAACTCTCACATAATCCTTCGGGATCAGAAAGGATCCAATCACCTTAAGGAACGCAACTTCGAGCTTTCTGGTGAAGCGGAAACAGCCGTAGGGAGGAAATTGTTTACGGTGGAGCACAGAATGTCCATCCAGAAGACCGAACATCAAAGAACAAAGTTCGCATGGGAAAGAGAAGGACCGACTTACATGATGCAATCGCTTAGGGATAAGAGAATACTCCAAGAAACTTTCATGTCATAGGAACGTAGGCTTGTGATTCGTTGATGCATATTACCTTCCTCCTGACTAAAGTGAAATCGTAAAGAAAATATACTGTCATTGTATTGTATTGTATATTTTCCATTGTATCTCTGTCATGTAACATTTTTATACGTAGTTATGCAGGATCAAGAAAGATTGAGCTGAGCTTAATCTGCAACCTGGCATATCCATAATCTGAAGAATAACACGGTTATAATTTTAATTATGACATTAATTTCTCAATTATACTTAACCATACATTGAATTATGTCCGTACATCCAGAACAGAAAATAAAGGTCATTCAACAACTGATATTTTGTGCAAATTTGTGACTGCCTCAAACCTGCATCACATGGAAATTCCTGAACACAAAACCTAGGTTCAATTAGCAATCTCCATCAGGTTAATGTTATACCTTTATTTACAAATTTGTAAATTTATGCACTTTTAGACGATGAACAAAGACTTATGTAGATTATTTTTTAGCGATTTCAGAAGGCTTGAAATACGGTGTTTTACAAAACAATGAAGAGTTTACACATTTTAAGATATAGAAAATTATTTTGATAAATATAGAGGCAATTTGAATATAAAATATCATAATAAATTATTATTTGAATCCAATTTTATTACAGGAAGCTCTTTTGTAATTATCCTAGATTCCTAAGTAATCAAAGAGAGATAACACATGTTTTATCAAATTTTTGTGTGATCACCATTTCACTCCACAAAATATCAAAACACTTATATATTTATTTGTTAGCGAAAGGTCACTTTAATGTTAATTGTTATTGTCAAGAAATTGACTCTCATTGGCAAACAGATCGATCGAGATATTAAATATTTATTTATACCAAGAGCATGGTACTTCGTTCGGGCCACAATATTTTATCTAAGAGTTAGGTTGCGTTCCTGAGGAAGGTGAGCATTAGAGTTAACTAATATTTTAACCAATAAGTTGCTGACCAATTCAGTTTAATAAGATAAAAACACTTAACACGTAACGTTTCGACCCTGTATCAGGGTCTTCCTCAGACGAAGAACTAAAGTAATATATATATATATATATATATATATATATATATATATATATTTAGTTTTATATTTTTAGTTTTATATTTTTAGTAAAATATATATATATATATATTTTTAGTTCTTCGTCTGAGGAAGACCCTGATACAGGGTCGAAACGTTACGTGTTAAGTGTTTTTATCTTAATAAACTGCCTTGGTCAGCAACTTATTGGTTTTAATATGGAAACAAGGCTTAATTATATTATAATATTTTAATACTCTTAATTGAGTTCTGAGTGGAGAAAACAGGATACCTAAAGAAATTAAAGAGGCATGCTGGGTAACGAAGTATATAATATTAAAATAAACCCTGTTAAAAGTAATTTAAATTCCAAAAGTGCAAAATCGAGTCTAGATCTTACCAAATCTGATCTTCAAATAACTACGTAGTACTAACCTCTTAGTTGATCCATGATGGATTAATTATTAAGGATGCGTAACTCATATTCCTCATATTGTTGACAAGAATTACTAATATTTTCATGTCTCCATGACAGATTTCTGCCACCGAAGAAACATCAATATTTTCACTCACTGGATTGTTTTGAAGGACATTTCATCGCCGAGGCAAGTCTTTTAGTAGTGTAGCATTACGACTACAAAAATTAAAAACAATCTAGAACACGGGCATACTTAACCCCATTACGCTTACCTTTTATAGAC
Organism: Lepisma saccharinum; assembly: GCF_977018435.1. Classification (NCBI taxonomy): domain Eukaryota; kingdom Metazoa; phylum Arthropoda; class Insecta; order Zygentoma; family Lepismatidae; genus Lepisma; species Lepisma saccharinum. The sequence continues at coordinate 21,890,571 of NC_139244.1, read as the reverse complement.
TTGCACTCTCTGGTAAAATTAAAAACACAACAACGGTACGACTGGAATGCACATGAAGCCCAAAACACTCTCGGGTAAAATTAAATACAACAGTAAGACTGGTGTGCACATGAAGCCCAAAACACTCTCGGGTAAATTTAAAAACACAACAACGATACGGCTGGTGTGCACATGAAGCCCAAAGCACTCTCGGGTAAAATTAAAAGCACTCTCGGGTAAAATTAAAAGCACAACAACGGTACGACTGGTGTGCACATGAAGCCCAAAACACTCTCGGGTAAAATTAAAAACTACAATAGTACTACTGGTGTGCACATGAAGCCCAAAGCACTCTCGGGTAAAATTAAAAGCACTCTCGGGTAAAATTAAAAGCACTCTCGGGTAAAATTAAAAGCACAACAACGGTACGACTGGTGTGCACATGAAGCCCAAAGCACTCTCGGGTAAAATTAAAAACACAACAACGGCACGATTGGTGTGCACATGAAGCAAAAAGCACTCTCAGAAAAATTAAAAACAAGAACACTAAGACTGATGTGCGCATGAAGCCCAAAACACTCTCAGGTAAAATTAAGAACAACAACGGTACGACTGGTGTGCACATGAAGCCCAAAGCACTCTCGGGTAAAATTAAAAACACAACAACGGTACGACTGGTGTGCACATGAAGCCCAAAACACTCTCGGGTAAAATTTAAAACACAACAGCGGTACGCCTGCGGGTGTGCACATGGAGCCCAAAGCACTCTTGGGTAAAATTGAAACACAGCAATGATATGACTGGTATGCACATGAAGCCCAAAGCACTCTCGGGTAAAATTAAAAACAACAACAACGGTACCACTGGTGTGCACATGAAGCCCAAAGCACTCTCGGGTAAAATTAAAAACACAACAACAGTACGACTGGTGTGCACATGAAGCCCAAAACACTCTCGGGTAAAATTAAAACACAACAACGGTACGCCTGCTGGTGTGGACATGAAGCCCAAAGCACTCTCGGCTAAAATTAAAAATAACAACAGTAAGACTGGTGTGCACATGAAGCCCAAAACACTCTCGGGTAAATTTAAAAACACAACAACGGTACGACTGGTGTGTACATGAAGCCCAAAACACTCTCGGGTAAATTTAAAAACACAACAACGGTACGATTGGTGTGCACATGAAGCCCAAAACACTCTCGGGTAAAATTAAAACACAACAACGGTACGACTGGTGTGCACATGAAGCCAAAACACTCTGGGTTAAAATTCAAAACAACAACAGTAAGACTGGTGTGCACATGAAGCCCAAAACACTCTCGGGTAAAATTCAAAACACAACGGTACGCCTTCTGTGTGTGCAAATGGAGCCCAAAGCACTCTCGGGTAAAATTAAAAGCACAACAATTGTATAACTGGTGTGAACATGATGCCCAAAGCACTCTGAGAACACTAAAAGGTCAAATATTGCCAGACAAAATTTCTTGAAAATCAGACAATAACTTACAGAGTTGTGTTTGAAAGCTCGTCCATCCAGCGTTGGTGCGTAGAAAGTAATACTTGACCTTGCTCAACATGCAGGCAGCGACACGAGGAACCAACTTGTAGACTTCAACAGTGCGCTCCCCCGTCTCGATATCGGCTAACTCAAACACCCAATGCCTCGACCTTGGCCACTTATCTGCTTCGGAAAACTCGGTGGTTGAAAGTTCGTTGTCTTTTCCTGAAATGATGAACTGGCATTAGCAGAACTCCATTGAGGAACACGTGAAATACTTTTATAATGTCCACGTCAAAAGTAAACGTCATATCATTCATTAATTTAAGTTCCAGAAGAACATCTACTGGTAGTTCTGAAGCCGTGTATATTCTAGGCTAACCTATCTTCGAAGCCCAAACTGAAATACAGGAAATAATCAACTAGCAAATCGTAGTGTGAGAACCAGAGTGACGTAACTTGAATTTATTTAATTTGGAGGAGAGAGGAAATAATTATTCTTATGAATATTGATTGATTGATATAGTTTATTTTACATTGCTTTTTGTGACACTTTTGGCTAATTTGCGAAGATGGGGATGAGTGATGATATGATTAAATTGATGAATGGACACTCACAAACATCCATGCCCAGGCCAGGATTCGAACCCGGGACCCTGGCGTTGTAGCGCGATGTGCTAACCACTCCGCCACGGGGCCGGCATAAAAATAAATGAGGGTGGATATTTGGAGGTACGTGGGTTGTAAATAAAGTAGTGGCAACACTGTCAAGAAAAGGTGATAACACCATGCATATGCTATCAGGCAGGGAGTAATGTCAGTTGGGACCCGTGTCGCTGTGTGGAGTGCCAAAAGTGGTAGGTGCAGCGGGTGCTGTTCCGTATGCACGAGGCTGAAATAAGCACCATTTTTATCACCGCCCTAAAACATGTTTGCGAAAGTAAGACAGAGATTTTGGATCAAAATCCAGGTTGCCTGTGGCAAAAATGCACTAAAGTATGATGAGTACTTGCATGAAGCCTGTAGCAACAATACCTAGCCGCAGCTGATCGTTGCACAATGGGTAACTGCATTTCTTGAGGAGGTTGCGATGCTTCAGTGAGATGAACCTCAAAATGAGGAAAATTGTATCATGCCGGGTTCTCGATATTGTCACCAATGTGCAACAATCAGCTGCGGCTAGGTAATGTTGCTTGCTACAGGCTTCATGCAAGTACTCATCACACTCTAATGCATTTTTGCCAAGGACCACCTGGATTTTGATCCAAAATCGCTCTCTTACTTTGACAAACATGTTTTAGGGCGGTGATGAAAATGGTGCTCATTTCAGCCTCGTGCATACGCAACAGCACCCGCTGCACCGACCACTTTTGGCACTCCACACATCGACATGGGGCCCAACTGACATTACTCACTGCCTGATAGCACAGGCACGGTGTTATCACATATTCCTGACGACAGTGTTGCCACTACTTTATTTACAACCCATGTATATTCTTACTACTTAAGTGGGGTTAAGGCTTACGAATACACAATTCAGTCAGCCGTTTACACAACATTGTTACTCCATCTGTAGGTAAGAAATGGAGAGTTTCACTTCATAAAATAAGTTAACGCCAATTTTTCATATTTCATAGTTATTACTATTTCAAATATATTTGTACCGAACACCGGGGCGGATTGGTTAGCACAGCCCGCTACGACGCCAGGGGTTTCTGGTTCGAATCCTGGTCTGGACATCGGTGTTCTTTGCGAATGTTCCTTCATCAGTTTCATCATATCATCACTCATCCTCACCTTTGAAATTAGCCAAAAGTGGCAGAAAAGCGAAGTAAAGTAAATCAAGTATATCTGCGAATCTTGAACTTCTGAATCCCTTCCCTCGCAACACCCTTGGAATGTACAATCGTCATTCATCTTCATCTCAGCGATTGCCACAGATGGCAGAGAAATATGAATACCAGAGACAAGATAGATTATAAAGGAGAATATCAGTTGGAAGAATATTTAGAATGAAGAGAATTGAAAAGAGAAAGAGAGAGAGAGAGGTTCCTTTTTGTCTTCTAACCCACGAGATCCCCCTCAACTCACGGGAGAACGAAAGCCATAACAGTACGCTGCATCCCCAACAGCAAACAGGATACTGTTTGTCACATAATACTGAATCTGACAGAAAACAAATGAGACGACTCGTTCAGAGGAAAAACGACAAAGTTTCCTCCTCCCGAAAGCGGAAATTTATGACGCCAATTCTACATCACATCATCAAAACGCACTAAAGCGGAAGAGCATTAGGCGTCAATGAAGCGTTTAGAGACCAAATGGACCTAACGACCTCACGTGTGCCATCAATCAATATCACTTCCCACTTGGTAATAACGACGTTCTTAATGATGTCATATCTCCGGTGACTTGGCAATTAATCAGCAATGTTTTTGTAAAAAATAATCTTGCAGAGTGGATCTCAAGCTTTAGACAATTGCAAATGAATTGAAATTTTCATGAAAGTTTTATACGAGGGTCGATTGAAAAGTGAACTGAATCGAACTTAATATACATGCGCATTACAAAGCATGCTGTAAATATAATGCGCAATTGAAACCTAGTAGTACCTCAAGTTCAGTACGTGTCAATTCTAAGTCGTTTTCCCCTGAAAATTAACACTGATGTGGTACATGTTTAAGTCATTAACGCTACCGATCAATATGTTTTTATTGTATTTTAAGATATATATATACACTGAGGAAACTAGATTTGATTCCGTGGTTCACAACGTTTCCAACGGAACACATTATTCAAGAATATTATTTGGTCCTATAATTCTTCCGATGGTCAATTATAAACAATAACAATTATAAACAATACCGCTTCAAGATTAAAAATAAGATTCTGTTTTTACAGCCTTTTTGATACCGACATATACGTACAATTCTTCTTTATGAACAATTATACGTACAAATAAGATTATTAAAGTTACTTTGTAACATGTATAATTGATCTTTTACTAAACTAAACTTTTGTAGCCTGTGTTCTAGAACTTAATCTGCAGCGACCTCTGTTATATAGTAATTGCAGTAAGGAATCTTGTAACAGACTGGAAAGAATACGGCGTTTAGTTTCTAGTCACCTCTGCAAAGAATAGCTAAGTCAAAGCTAAGAAAGAAATTAAGGCAAAGAAGAAGCTAAGTGCAATAAATTTTGTTCTTTGTCGTTTGTCAACTACCAGACACACCTCAGTAATCATGGAACATTCTTTAATTCATAAAACAGATACCTTATTGAAATAGATACTCTGAAAACAAGAAAAGAAAAGAATGATCGCTTTAGAAATTGAAGTGTTAACATAATATGCACTTTTCCTGTTTATTATTGATTATCTTCTAGCACTTCGTCAGGTTTAATACATAATTTTAAATCAAATTATTGCTCAAATACTTTTTCTTTTGTTTCAATTCAAGTAGGTTCTGTTGCATATCGTGTCACGCCTTTCCAACAAGATACTGTCTTTTTTATCAAGATGTATATATATGCATTCTTATTGCACGCTTTGAACATTCCTTCCTTCACAGCAGATGAAAAACTGTGCTGTATAAGCCTCTCTCGCTAAGTAGCACACGGAAAATAGACTCATTTGTTCAAATTCTGAAACATATCTGAGGCTTAAGTTAAATTAAAATGCCGTCTCTTTTTCGAGCTTTGGGAAATTCAAGCGCGGTGCATTGTGGAGGAGGATCACAGGTGGCTTACTGACAGACCCGCAGTAACAGTAACAACCTTAAAAAAAAAGCTACTATGGTGAACGCAATTTATGTTCAGAGCGCGGACCGCAAAGTAAACTCCAGCAGAAACGACCAATGAGAAAGGTGTTTGTTGTGAGCTTTTTGCGTTTTAGCGGGGAAAACGTCAAGCACCGACAATGCTACGGAAAATAACGAGTTAAACTTGACTTAATCGAATGGTTATTTACTGCAATGCTTTGAGGAAAAGATTTAACTATGCATATAAAATATCAGACCCGAAATTTTAATGGGTGGCCAGGCGAGTCATATAATACTTCCAGTGAATAACAAAATTTAAACAAAGAGGGCAGGCACACTTAAAAAGAAACAGAGTCCAAAATCAGTAATATTTTCTGATTATATGTCGGGCTGATTGGAGATAGTACTGTATGCAAAATGAACTAGTAATACACGGATACGTCATCTTTAAGTGATTAGTCGCATTTCATTGCAGTAGCAAACTGTAGAACTTCATCGTTCACAAAATTGCTAGTTGCTGCACATGACGTGATTATCACAACTGTGATGCAATGTAGTAGGATAACGAGAAGGGGACATGTCCCCCATATATTTGTATCTTTGGCACTTTACGTCGATTTTCTGCCACTTTCGATTAATTGTGATGAAGATGAGTAGTGATTATATGAGACGGAGGATGTTCACAAAGAACACCTGTCCTATCCGGAACTTGAATCCGAGACCGAGAAACTCTATCACTAAACGTGATTATTGTATATACAGAGTGAACCAAAAGTAGGTGGACAGTAGGTGGAATAGGGTTTGTGCTAGGGTTATACTATAGGGTGTCCGAGAAGTCCCCGCACTCAGACTTTGAAAATATGCTACGAGGGCAGTAGGCAACATGAGTTGGCAATGTTGTAGGAGTGAAGGGTATAACCTTGAAGAACGAAATGACGTTATGGGAGAGCTGTGCTGCTATTACAGCGTCCGGTGTGAGTCAGACAAATGCAGTCCGTCGACAATGCATTTTACGCGAGCACAGTGAATCGCTTTGTTAGAAGCATATTTTGAGTGTAAGTCATATTCAGGGTGTGTGGAGAAATGGAGACATCTATTCCCTGATGATCCGAGGCCAGGACAAAGCGCAGTGTATGATCTCTTGCGACGATTTCGTGAAACAGGCTCCGTACATGATCGAGCACGAAGCGTGTAGACATGTGTTTACAGGAACATGGTGGCCATTTTCAACACTTACTTTCAACCGTCCATAGAGAGTGCAGCAAGACTCCCATAGTGTTTCCATATGATTGTGTTGCATTGTGTTGTGTTTGGACAGTTTTTTTTTTTTTGGTGTGCTTAAATTAATGTGCCATCTTGTTCGTCTCTTCGTGACCATTGCCATTACAATATTATACACCTTTGGTTTACATATTATTTTTGTGTCATTTCATGTGTATCACATTCTCCACAATAAATTCTTCAAAAGTGAGTGAGGGAACTTTTCGAACACCCTGTATAACAATGGTGTTCATTATAGCTATGGTGTTTGTGTTATAATCTATTAAACTAAAGTTATTAAGTTGAATCTTTTTTTTCTATGTAATTGTATGTAATTGTATATAATTATATGTATATGTAATCTCAAATAAATGTTATTATTGACTATTGACTGTCTAACTACTTTTGGTTCACTCTGTATAATATGGTTGATTGATTTGCTTTATTTTACTTCGCTTTTTGTGCCACTTTTGGCTAATTTGCGAAGATTGGGATGAGTGATGACATGGTGAAATTGATGAATGTACACTCACAAACATCCATGCCCAGGCCGGGATTCGAACCCGCGATCCCTGGCGCCGTAGCGCGAAGTGCTAACCACTCCGCCACGGGGGGGGGGGGGCGGCTGTATATATAATAATTTTATTATATGATATATATTATGGTCTCATAATGATATTTCATATATATTTTTATAGAAAAATCATAGTTACAAGAATTCAGACACAAGTATTTCATTCTTTACTTATTCACGAAGAAAGCATGGTTCAGTGCTTTCAAACATCATTAGTAAAATACCTGGCATACCTGACTTTTGCGAAACGTATAAGGAAAAACTGTATGATTGCAAATCGTTTCATCATTCTCCTCTTGCACGGAAAGATGGCGCTGGTTCTTTGATTCAATAAATTTGCGTTTAGTATAAACAATGCTTCTACAATAACAGCTCCATGTATTGTAGGCGCAAAAATTAATACAAAGTAAAATTACATTTTCTTGAAATTGAAAAAGAAATTAATGTAGATTATCGGGAATGATACCTTTGTGGTAATATGTAATTAGTAATATTATTTTAATGTTATTGTTGTTAATGTTCATACATGATCCTTTACATACATTTTCTTTTCTCATCTGAATCAGTAATGGATAATGTTCTGTCGCCAAAGCAAAAATTGACGATTCGGTGATCGAGCGTGTTCAGTGGTCGACTCTCATTTTCATCTAATCGACACTCATCCTCGTCGTCGCGAAGCAAAAAGTTGAATTCCCATACTGCATATAATTTTAATATATATTGTAATTATCAATTGCAACTTTGTTGTATGACGTAATGATTCAACTTTGTAATTGAGCCTTTCCAGGTTCAATTCCACGTGGGGACACAATTGAATACTATCGGATCCTCCTTTAATCTGTAGGTCCAGTCTCGCATAGCCAATCATCAAGAATAATCTATTACGGAGTGGGACATTGAGTTTTCATCGCATTGGGCCAACCTCCATGGCGGAGTGGTTAGAGATAGAGCCGTGTTCGAATCCCGACCAGGGCATTCTTCATCAAATCATCACTCATCCTCATCTTCACGATTAGCCAAAAGTGGCAGAAAATCGAAGTAAAATGAACCCAATCAATGAAAACCTTTATCCCATTGACTTATACAAACGCTTCCTTTCTGCCTTACAAACCACAGACCACTGTACAAGCAGAGAGCATCTAGTCTGAGAAGACCAGGGCTCGAAATGGAACGGAACTCTTTACTTTCATTAACATGATGATGTCATTCTTTTGTCTCTGGTTATTACAGCGACAAGATTACCAGCTAGTGAAATGGTGCGCTCAATTACAATTAATAATAGTTAATAATAAATTATTTACATAAACATAAAATAAAATAAACCGAACACGAGAATTCTGTACTTTTCTTCCCTTTTTAAAATTTAAACAGACTGAAATCGTGAATGGCAATCAGATCCAAACTGGGGAAAAATATTTGCTCACTTCATACCGTTAGGTTAATCAGGGAAAATATAAATAATAAAAGAAAAGAGAATGATCATAAAAAGAGTACCACGAATTTGTGTAAAGATCTTTGAACAGGAGGGTACCTACGTCAGAACAATCTAATCCACAAGGCCGTCAATAATTAGCAAATAAAAATGTAAAAACTATAACCACAAAACACAAAAAGATTTTATATATATATATATATATATATATATATATATATATATATATATATATATATATATATATATAGGGTGAGGCAGTCAAACGGGAAGATTTTAAAAAATCACAAAAAATAGAGAGAGCTAATATTAGTTAATTTTTGAACATGAATGTACTGTACATAAGTTGAAATTTCTAGTGTACCTGAAAAATTGTTCATTTTGTTAATAGGGTGTGAGTAAGATGGCGTCCTTGGTTTTGCACACATTGTCGGAGTCTCAGAGTAAATCCGTCTATGACGCTATGCTGACATATTGACGTTTTTCTTGCCTGTCCTCGATGACTCTGACCCAGATGAAGAAGCACTCTTCCAGCAAGATGGTACAACTAGCCATACTGCCAGAGTGTCTATGGATGTGCTTAGACTCGCATTTCATGGTCGTCCCATCAGCACATTCGGCGATATTCCCTGGCCTGCCCGTTTACCCGATTTAACATCTACTGACTTTTTTTCCTTTTGGGGTTACCTCAAATCCAAAGTATTCAAGGACAACCCTCTCAAGAACCAGGGATAATTTGAAGGAGCAAATTCGCCAAGAGATCCACAACATTCCGTTGGAGATGCTACGATTTGTCATGGGCGGATTTACTCTGAGACTCCGACAATGTGTGCAACACCTATTAAAAAATGAACATTTTTCAGGTACACTAGCAATTTCAACTCATGTACAGTACATTCATGTTAAAAAATTAACTAATATTTGCTCTCTCTATTATTTGCGAATTTTCTAAATCTTCCCGTTTGACTGCCTAACCCCATATAGAATGAACTGGAACGGTCCGATGACGTTTCTTACGATACGAGACGAAACGGGACGGTTCCAGATTTTTACAACCGTTATGTGGTTTCGGTCCGCTCCGGTATAGTTTGAGCCCTGGGAAAGACAGCACGCTCGAATAATAAGGAACTATCGATTAATAAACTCATCGATATTTAAGCTCGGTACTTGAAAATAATTCTGGCTGTTAGTTCTCTTCCCACCGTTTGAAGGCGCTAGTTACTTCCGTATCCGACGTATAGCAACATCCGCCTAGTGACTTCCGCAGTCGCCTTGGCTTATGGGTCTTTCTTATCATAAAATATCTATTATCCTTGCTATCAGTGCATAAAGTACAAAGAACGTTTGCAATGTTTTCTGTACCTCCACCCTTGACAAGCCAACCGCAGATGAGCTTGATTAAAGCTAGGAAAAAACTAGTGAGGAAGGAAGGGAGGGATTCTCGAGCTCTGTCGCTGTCACTCACGTTAGATTGATTTATTCGACCGACTCTTCGTGCACGTCTTTGAGTAATGTAAACTCCTCTCCTCTTCCTGGCGTTGCAATAGGTCACGCTGAGTCACTCGAGCAGAGCAAGCAAAAATTGAAACCAAACACACCTTCTATCTCACTTCTTAATCTTCTTTTTTTCTCTCTTAACCCGAACGGAATGTGTGTGTCTTGCTTGCTTGCTTGGTTTCTGTAATGGCCTTCACCCGGTTTGGTGACTTTTGGCCAGTTTGTTTCTCTCACTTTCCTTTTCTCTCTTAATGAATTCCTACTCTGCACAGGGTTTGGAAATAAAATGAAGCATTCTGACGCTCTTTATGAAACTGAGTATTCTGTTATCTTAATTTAAACAGATAAGAGCTTGTTTCTGCTGTATCTTGATGTACAGCCAGCTCAGAAAGAAGTCCTGCATCTAATGTGACCTTCTGTTCCTTCCTCAATTTCATCTAAATTATTCGTCCACATAGTCGCGACTAGCTTAAGAGGCAGAAAGGTGATGTGAATGAACGATTGAATGAAATGAAGATGGGTCAGCACCTAGGCTATTTGCACCCGTCATATAATCAATCCGTCTCTCAGGACTAAAAATCTCCTTACATAGCTTAAAAGCTAAGGATGTAAAAGGGACACTTAGCACATGTAACGACAAAACACAGTTATACAGAGGATTTTACTGACAACATGTCAGACGCCAGAACCTCGTTGGCTTGCTTCATTGAAGTTAACGGGGCGGGGAGTGCTACGTGGAAGTGAGGTTGACTTTCGGGGGTCAGCTATTCCTTACACCCCACAGAACGGTGATTGATACGAAAATAAAAATACGTTTGACGTATCTCGTACCTTTTAATAAAGGTCGATGCAAAATGCCTATTGCATGAAAGGAAATATTGGGGAAAGGGGGGATATTTTGCAGCCGGTAAGGGGAACTTTTGTTCTCGAATGGTGGCAACACTGATTCCTAGAGGCTACTAGCTATGTGGATGGAAACAACCAGAAAACCAGGGCGCCTCTCTCCTTCGACAACCACGTCCACCAGGGAGGCGGGGCTCTAACCAACCTAGCCCCTACGGAGACCACCGGCCGTAGCGGAATTAATTCTCTTTCATCTCCCCGACCGACCTCTCTCAGCATTCCACAGACCTCCAAAATGATTCGGTTAGCCAAATGGCGAAGCTGTAATCCGAATCGGTTAGCCAAATCAGAGTCGGCTAAGCGTTCTTGTTCTCTGCCACTGATGCCCCCACATGACATACGCGTCAATTATTCAGAGAACGGACCTTGAATACATTTCAGAGGTTTCTCACCAGATGTCATCTCCATCCCTTTCCAGCAAAGACATTCAGCTTCAGTTCACTAAGTCAACTTTGTGCACTGTCCAGAATCGTTGTTACGGGGGCGTAGAACCAGAGTGCGCTGAACAAGTAAAAACAAAGTTGGATGGTTAAAGGGTAAAAGTTCTAGCGCTCTATGAAAGTATTGCATCGCATTATATGAATATTATTTTCACTTTGAAAAATAATGAAGTTTCGAAGCAAAAGTCTTGATCGTTTTGGTCGCCAAATAACCGTTTCTGTAGAAGTAGCATCAAGTTCAGTGCGCAAACTTCTGAAAAACATTGGGTGGAGTGAACACAAATGTTTTTATGTAAAATTAATATCTTGAGGAGTCCATGTCCTTCTTTACTTTCACGACAACTTGACCACGGCCATTGTAAATAATAAGAACAGTGACAACTAGCAAATTGGAGATCTAACAAATTATCTACAGTAATTCTGAAACCATTTTGTTAAACGCAGGGACTTCACTGTATAAAAAATACATTTTTTGTATACATACGTATTGCAATGATAACTTCGTAATCATACTATGCAATTTCAATTGATTCATTGGTTCATAAATACATGTAAAGATTCATTGATTGATTGATTTAGTTGGTGTTCTAAGTCCATGCTATGCACAGATCGGCTAATCGGGATTGGATCTACAGTTTAAAGTGGGATCCGAACCACTATGTGCCTCCACCGGGTATCGAACCCTGGACCTCTTGATTACAAGATGAAATACATGTAAAGAAAACACGAAGGCGATTGTGGGTTTAGGTATTAGAAAAAACGCCAGATGTATATGATTATTCGGTTTCGTCACATGTACAGATAGGGTTGTTAAAGGTTCAGGAATGTTAAATATATTCATTTCCAGTCCAGGAGAGAAAATCAGCAAACGCAAATGGGTTCTGAACTGTAAAGAACCTTTTTTGCGGATCAATTTAAATACAGTCCAGGAACTTTTTTTTCCGAATCAGTTTAAATAGGGTCCAAGTTCCACATTGAAATGATAACACCACCGTCTCACTCGGACGTCCTCTAGTGATTGATGTAAGTACACGTATCGTGACTCACTGATAGTCTTTTTCGAGGACCATCACCTTGTGGCTAAGTCCACTGTAGACGGAGCACCAGCACAGAGGTGCTCTCGCAACAAGATTCGCGACAAACTGTGTTGAAAATTCGGAGTCCCGCAGTTTTATACCAGATTCGAAAATTTCAGTTGGAAAGACGTTAAGACGAGCGTCGCTTCTCTTACAGGAGGTTACATTCACCTTGAGCCTATTGTGTTTCAACGCGGTCAAGACGTGTCTTCAAGTAGGTGCAGGAGGATTAAATCCTCGCCTCTCTGGCGTCAGACTTGGGGTTTCGTAGGTGATCCATGAATCGCCTATTAAAACCCAATTCGCCCTTACGTCGTGGATACTCAGTTGATCTCAATGAAATTAAATGCAGATATAATTTATAACGTGCCGCTTCGGTGGTCCAAATTTCGTGTAGATCCGCCGACGGGAACGGAGATATTTCATAAGGTCGATATTCGTACAGGTGCAACAAACTGTATACAGGTATTACATGGCTGTTGATTTTTGTCACCGTAGTAAAAATGAAAACCATGAAACATAATGAACGTGGTACAAAGTAAATATTATAGAAATTTTCAAACTTTTATTCTATAGGAATTGCCCAATATAAATTAATAATTTTAATTAACATATAACCATATTGTGAGGATTCACGGGACAGTCACAATATTCATTATCTAACATATTCTTTCTCTCTCTCTCTCTCTTTTGATGTATCTTTCGGTTCCGGGTTCGATACCCGGTGGAGCCACATAGTTGTTCGGATCCCACTTTAAACTGTAGGTCCAATCCCGATTAGCCGATCTGTGCAAAAAGTGGACATAAAATTCAAACCTCTCTCTATATACATATTATTAATTCTCTCTCCCTCTCCTTCTCTCTCTCTCTCTCTCTCTATTACTTTTTTCTCTTCCTTCCCCTCTCTCTCTCTCTCTCTCTCTCTCTCTCTCTCTCTCTTCCTATTACTTCTTCTCACTCTTCCCCTCTCTTTCTCTCTCTCTCTCTCTTTCTTATCACCCCCATTTCATATCTCTCGTTACCAATGTATATGTAGTTTTATGGCTCAAGGGGAATGGGGGTTCAGCTCAGCTACCTACTGCGTGGTACAGTAGCGTACGCAGGATTTCATCAAGGGGGGTGTTATTTCGAAAACTTTCTACAAATTCACATTACCATTGTTTTATTATACTTTAATTAATAATAATAATTAATTAATTAATTAGTTTAATTACTACTAATAATTACTATAATAGCTACTATTTATGAAAGAAATAGAACAAAATTACATTTCTTTTGTTTCTTTGTTACAAAATAATTCTCTAGTCAACGGTTATTTGTATATGATAAGTGATACATTTTAAGTGTGAAGAAAATCCATAAAAACAAGCAAATATATTAAATTTATTGAAATAATCGAAATATGAAACTCATTCAAGGAGCCACGCTGGTCTAGTCTGACAACTTCGTGGGATATTCGGGTTCGATTCCCGGAATTGGTTGGAATGTATCCATCCTTGTCTCCGCACCCAGCCTCATAGCAATGGGTACCTGAGAGAAAAACCCTGGGGGATGAAGGCTGCCGGAGCATGGTGCTGATCACATCACCTGCAAAATAGTTCGAGATCGAGAATCTTTGGGGCCCACCACACCACTACGTGTGCCTTCATGGCACAGTGCTATATGCACGGGGGAATTTACATTATCTTTACATATGGAACTCGCCCAGGATGATGAAGCACGAGAATACATGTTGCTAAATTCCACTGAGTCTATGTTTTCGTTGAAAAGTAAGTTTATAGACATTCCAACACATTTATCACTTCTAGGTGATTCACAAAGCACTTCTTCAGCATTATTTAATGATGTGGATATAGACTCAGCATCACTTGAGAGTTCACAAGGGGATGTGAAATCAGTACCGGGAAGAACGTTTACAATAAGGACGAAGCAAGGAATTTTCACAATTCTCGCGAAAGTCACTGCGCGAGTTTTTGCAAAAAAAATTGCAAAATTGAACTTTGCGGCCGCTTAGATTGTGTTTGGAATGTTGTGCTTTTCTTCATGCTGCATGGAAATAATAATTCAAATTATTATTATTATTATTATTACTGTCGCAGATCTTTGACTGTGACAAATTAGCCATTTTTAATTTTTTTTACAGCATTTTCCATAATATTTCAAAAGCTCAAGGGGGGGGGGTTTAAACCCGGTAACCCCCCCTTGCGTACGCCACTGGCGTGGTAAGACTTTCGCACGTAACTTGCCTTCCACATAGAGGTAAATTACGTGGGAGGGTCATATCCTCCCTCTCTCTCACACACACATATATAATTTGAAGACATTTGTATATTTCGCTCGTGACGCACAAAATAGGCAACACTGATCACTTTGCATTTACATGTATAGAAAATATAATCCTTCACCAAGGAATGCTGAAAATACTAACTTAATTTCTCCCGGAATTCTCATAAATAGAAACAATTCAGCTGCTGCGTCACATCCGGTCTAATTCTACATTCCCAGGAATTAAGGGATTCGATTTCAATACGGTGCTCGGGAGCTTTATTACGTTGTCCCTGTAAGGGGTGGGGGGGAGGTGGAAAACCACGAGAAAAACTTCCATATGAAAGAAACCATCCTTGGCGGAGACAGAGAAATAATAATAGGACCTAAATTAAAAAAGAGAAACGAAATACTCTTGCGGGAAAAGCACTCTATCTTGTTGGAATCCAACCTTTTCTCATTTCTCTTGAATTTCGATCCCTGGCCACAGGCGAAAACACATTCTCGGTTCTTCCTTGTTTTATTCCTTCTTCCTCTCCTGTTCGTATTTGCCCCCGGGGAGTCAATTCAAAAGGCGCCGACTATCTAATTCAGCGTAATGTACCCTACGCATTGACTCTGTCTTTGGTCTACTTAACTGGTATCTGCTTTCGCTTGGTCTCTTCTTGTGGGTGATAAATTTCACTGAAATCTTGAAATACTTTATCTAGAAGAGAATTACCATCCGCAAATGTGTTATTTCTGGGTTTTGGAGTGTCAGGAAGTTGTATGTCGTAGTTAAAGGTACAACTTTTCCCCTCCCTTTCAGCCGGATAAGAGTACAGTGGCCCATGGATTTCAACTAAGTCCCCAAATCTGTACAAATCTATAACAAGCATAAGATTTTTAATTAAATAAACCTTACAATTTTTTTTGAAAAAAAGTTCAAATTAATATACAGGATGATCTAAAAAAGTCACTAAAATATTGACCACTTAATACTTTCGGTTATCTTTTTTTCAGGGGTCATTCTGTATTTTGAGAGCATGGTGGCCAACAGTTGTTTAGAAGAGAGATTGTTCAGCAAATTCTCACTGACAAAGAGTTATTTAAAGAACTACCATTACCAATGACTAATTGTTCTGTAGAGGGCAGTGTTTTAGAAACAATGCAGTTTCAGGAATTCATTTTAAAAAATCAGATATCAGTACAAATAAAGATTTTCCGTGATTGTGCTGTTTCTGTGCATGTATATTGTACCTTTCTATAAACATACTCATTGTCACCAGTCACAACAGTAATTCTTCTATGAAAACGATAGATGGCAGCACCGTCAGACTTAACATTTACTTTCATATTGTTTAGAAATAAATATTGTGTTTTTACTTTAATCCACACAAAGACAATAATAATAGCTCAAAATGTTGTTATGTATGGGGTAGATATTATAATCATTTCTTATCTTTCCCTATATATTTATATAATATGCTGTAGATAACAATGCATTATCACAACATATAAGTAATCAAGCACTTCATGCTGGATGGTACGAAAAAAATTCCATTCACAATATTTCAACTATTGGCATCCCTGCAATGACTAGAGCTAGGAATTTTAGGTGCAAAAATTTACCAATAAAGGTGCAAAAAAGGTGCCAATTCTTGTACAAAAAAGGTGCTAAAATAGGTGCTAATTTTCAGATGTGAAATTTATTGTGAGCAGTGCATACATATATGATTCAACTTGTCTGGATAAACACAGAGTATTCTCTGGTTTTAAATCGTTTAATATAACTAAGCAAAGAAAATTCTCTGATACATTAGAAAGCAACATAAAGGAAAACATGCTTCTTCTTCTTACTTGCTTAGAATTAGTCATGTAGAAAACTATTAAAATAGATTACATTCAAATTTTCTGTTCTTCTGAGTGAGGCTACATCTGCGGTCACTAAGCAGATACTTGTAAATTGAAAAAGAACGTTCAACGTCAACAGACACAAGTGGTGCGTATTTTGTTTTCAACCAGTAATCCACATTATTGTTGGTTGCTACTTCTTGAACATCAGGGTTTTTGGCTAAACTTTGTTCTAACTTCTCTTTCCCGACCCCTTGCAACTCTCGTTGCACATCCATCAAAACAGCCCACTGTGCTTCCTTTTCAGGACACTGCTCCTCCAGTTTTGTGATTGCAGTAGTAAGGAAAGAGAAGTCATGTACAATATAGAGTTCATCTTGCAATTCCTGTTTAAGTGCAAGTTTTTTTGTCTTTTTCTACAGCTGAGGAATCACTAGGCAAAGCATCTAAAAATGTCGATATTGTATGGAAATGATTGCAAATAAACTCTGCAGCTTTTAACCATGTACCCCATCTAGTGAGGATGGGAGAGGGTGGTAGTGGAAGTTTCGTAATTTCTACGTACTTCTGTATTCTAGAAGGAGCCTTTCTCAGTATTTTCTTAATGCTGGAAACAAATTCGTTCACATGTGTATATTAATCTTTAAGAGCTTCACAAACTCTATGCAAAGCATGAACAATGCAGGTCACATGTTTTAAGTTAGGATACATATTCTTCAGATTAGAAAATGCAGCTAACATGTAAGATGCTTGGTCTGTAAGAACTAATCACACACTATCATATTTTACGCCCTCCGGCCACAATACAAAACATGCATCATTGAAACTTTGCATTACACTTGAATTATCTGTTTTGCCGAGAAAATAAGTTTTCAAAAGCATGGATTTCACTTGATGTCCGTTGAGAGGTGCTACTAAAATGTTCAAAATGTACGTGTTTTGCCTATCTGTGGTTTCATCTAGTATGAAATAGACTGGATGGTCAGCTACTACTTGCCTGATCTGCGAGATTTTACCTTCATAAATAGGTTGAAGGTAAGATTTCCTTAAGGTGCTTTCATCTGGAACTGACTTCCCAGTATATTTTTGCAAATATGATTTCATGACAGGACTGTTAAGTTTCGAAAGAGGTATTCCGCACGCTATATATGTCCTTGCTGTCTCACTGAAAAATTCATTTGTATTTCTAGAACTCGAAGATGCAAGCACCTCAGCAATGAATTGCTGTCGCTTCCCACCTTTACCATCTCGTAGTTCTTTATTCCTGACGTGCTTCCCACTTTGTAGATGCTGCACAACCCGAGTGCGATGGTGTTTGTCATCAACAACAATAGAAATATCACACACATCACACCTCAGAAGTTCCATCACTCTGAATGCCGCCACCGTTAAACTATTTAACAATGTCCTGCAGTTTCCCAACATTTACTTTATGTTTTGGCATGGTGAACAAGCAAATCCGATGCATCGATCAGTCGATCACAGACTGCAGTTACCTTGCTCGCTGAGACGGGAGAAGGAAACGAAAACAAAACAGCTTTCCTACAACAATTCGTAAACAATGCAGCATAGGACAAAAAGAGCAAAACTTCTAGCAATTGTAACGCGTCATTGTTGCCACTGTTTAAAGTCCGCGCTCTTACTACATTAACGTCCAAGAACTGAAGAAAGTCGATTCATTGTTGTGCGGTAAACAAGAATCGCGTGCCAAGAAGCCGTGCCTCGAATGTAGGTGGGGTTAAACAGCGCGTGAGTTGTATAAAAAAATGATAAAGATGCAAAATGGGCGAAAAGGTGCAAAAGATTCTGAGAATGTGAAAAAGGTGGAAAAGGTTCTGAGTTTGTTAAAAAGGTGCAAGAAGGTGCAAAAATGTGCAACCGAAACACCATGAGTAGAGTTCAATACATGCTTATTTTGGGAATGAGTCACTTTTTTACCCATTTTCACACAAAAAAATTTAAGGTGCAGCACCTAAAATTCCTAGCTCTGGCAATGACGTAGCCAATTCATATGATGAAACGTTAACCTATTTCGGTAATAGACAGCGTTGAAATGAACAGAAGATTGTTTCGGTAATCGGATTTACAGTCAAATTCTCAGTTCTAAACATCCTCAGTTCATTGTCACCTCAGCCCACTGCTTCCAGTGTTTCCATGCGTGAGATTCGTCTGCACGCTTGAACTTAATCTGCGATTGCGTCATTTTAACGGCTTTCTTGTAGAGAACAGCTTTCGCAGAACTTTCCGAGTTGCTTTGACGTAGTCCTTCATTTAACGCGAGGAGGAATTGTTTCGTATTCAATCGCTGAAAACCTGAGAAGTGTTCATCACGAGTGCCGAGTGGCACGATTCTGCAAAATCAGTGGCGTAGCAACATATCGCGAGGCCCTGGGCGAGATTAAAATGCGAGGCGTCATCCGTTCTGAAATCTCAATGTGAATCGATACAAAGTATTCAGGGATACGTCAGCAGATTATCATATTTAAATAATAATAATAAATTGACAAACATGATATTTAATAATATGCGACAGAGAATATTTGTACTTGGCAGAGGTATATTCTTGTAACACACTGCTGGAATTTTCTATAACCAAAGTAGTAGTAATAGTACGTTCCTAAAGATGTTCTTCAGGCACTAAGACATAACTGAAATATCCATAAATATCCTATTCTTTTAAGAAAGAAATCAGAAATGCAAACTAGGAATTTTTAAATATAACCTATAATATTTTTAATGATTTTTTCTTTGTTTCCTCATTTCAAAATTTTAAGGAAGATTTTTTCATTGATTGATTGAGTTGATATTTTAAGTCCACTTTATGCACAGTAAGGCTAATCGGCACTGGACCTACAGTTTAAAGTGGGATCCGAACCACTATATCCCTCTACCGGGTACCGGATACCGAACCCGGGGCCAGAATTTGAAGGCAGAAAATATCGAAAGCTACACACAAATTGTCGGTGTTTGGTAAAGCGGGGGTAAGGGGGGCCACTAAACCACAATCCTGCCTAGGGCGCCAAAATATCTAGCTACGAGGCTGGCTCCTCAACACAATCGGTTTTAGTATCAACAAATCTTTTTTTTTTTTTTTTTCAAGAAAAGATTAAATACATGAAAATGTCCAAGCAAGTTATCGTCAATTTTTGCGTATATGTTTCACATGAGAGAAACGGAAATAATTTTTACTTTTTGAGGGCTCCCTTACGCTGTAGGATACGCCTCTGATTTGACGCATTCATTCAAATTATAACGTTAAACTAAAATTTTAAGCCAGCTAAAAACAGAATGTTCTCATTTTATCATTATTAGCCATTTCCATGTATTTTTCTGACTTCTATTTATTACATTTTTCGTATCAACCCCATAGGACACGAGTCCCCTTCAAGCGCGAGGCCCCGTGCAGTCGCCCACTTCGCCCACCCCTTGCTACGCCAATGTGCAAAATAAATGATTTCTGGTGTGAAAGTCTGGAATAGTGTATAAGGGCCGAACGGTAAAATGGAGGGTGAAACTAGCTTGCTTCAGTGCGTTCATTTGTTGAGACAGATGAATGTTTGGGCTCCTCTGGCCAACAAAAGTATCCATAGAAGAGAAGGACTTTTATCTCTGCAGGCATGTTTCTCTTTTTCTGATAGGTTGCTTTCTTTTGTTCTTTTTACGACCAATAATGAGAATGAGTAAATCTTAAGCATCAGGGGTGCTTATGATAGAACGTTGGAAATATACTTTTGTCACGTTCACTCAGCACCATTGATCTTTAATGAGATAACAACAATACAGAAATGTGCGTGACTGTACCAAGTCCAAGAAGGGAAAGACCACGGTCCACTCGCGATCTAAAATTGACAGTCATTTGTTTACTCGCGCCTCAGAATAAAATGATTCCCTCCGCATGTTCCCGAGTGCCGCCGTGTTGTCATATTTATAACTCGCCAACCCATGCTTGGTTATCAAACAATTCAACAACGTTAAATATTCCGTATCTACCCTCGCTGTGTATGGTTTGGCCCTTCAAGATGATACAAGAGCAATTCCATGAAAAGTTAGAATATTGGTGAAAAAATTCTTAATTAACCACAATTTTTTTTTTAGTTTAATATCTTTAAAAATATCAAATTATGCGGATTCAACTAGTTTTTTCTCTTACTTTTGAATTTGTAGCACCCGTAACAAAACAAATGTAACAGCCGTGACCGGGGTGGATAAAATAATGATTTTTATTTTTAAAAAAATCATTCTTGATGATTCCTTTATTTAAATCGATTTCTTTTATTTAAATAGATTTTGTTACAAAAAAAACGCTTAAAATTGCTGGTATGGTTTTGGGCATTATATAGAAAGACATTTTCTAGTAAACGGCCTTGTAATCAAGGGGTCCCGGGTTCGATACCCGGTGGAGGCACATAGTCGTTCGGATCCCACTTTAAACTGTAGGTCCAGTCCCGATTAGCCTTACTGTGCATACAGTGGACTTAAAACAGCAATTCAATCAATCAAATCTAGTAAACGGCCCTGTAAAATTTTTGAACAGTTTGATTAAAGCATATAAAAATTACATGTAAATGTAATTTCTTCTGTCTCTGATACTGTATACATGCACCTACTATGGAAATGTTTGCTGAGAGTATTAATAAAACTATAATAAATTTCAGTAAATTCTCTTTCAGTAAAAATAAAACATTCTGGATGTAGCTACTATATAATTCTAACAAAATATTATTTTGTAGTATTTGTAGCTGAATTTTGTTAATTTTTTTCTGATAGGGTCGCAGAATATCAGCTGCCATATATATTTACAGTTTAATGATAATGACACTATTAACGGTTTAACAAGATTAGTATTTTGTATATTATTCTGCAGAAAATATTTGCTACTTTTGCCCATAAAAATGATTGAATTTTAAATCAAGAGAAATGTAAGTGAGTTTACAGTTCACGTGAGTTTCGTAAAAGGTTCACACCATCAATACATATATTTTGTTTCCTTCCTTTTTCTTTCTTAGAGCCTAATAAAGACCATTAAATGATTACAAGAATAATGTACTCGTTTGAACCAGTTTCCAAATTCAAATACTTAGGAGTAATATTAACAAATGAAAATTATATTAAAGAGGAAATAAAAGGTAGGCTTAATTCAGGAAATGCATGTTACTTCTCTCTTCATAAACTTTTGTCTTCTCGTTTAATATCTAAGAAACTAAAAGTTAAAATATACAAAACAGTAATTTTGCTTGTAGTATTATATGGATGTGAAACTTGGTCCCTTACATTGAAAGAGGAACAGAAATTGAGAGTATTTGAAAATAATATCCGTAGGAAAATCTTTGGACCTAAAAGGGATGAGGAGACAGGTGAGTGGAGAAGATTACATAATTTAGAACTACATAATTTGTATTCATGTCCAGATATTATTAGAATAATTAAATTAAGAAGACTTAGGTGGGCAGGCCATGTGGCACGAATGGGAGAGGAAAGAAGAGTTTACAGGATTCTTGTTGGGAAACCTGATGGTAAGAGACCAGTAGGAAGGCCAAGACGAAGATGGAGGGACAACGTTGAGATGGATTTAAAGGAAATGGGCATGGATGGAAAAGAGTATATACATCTTGCTCAAGATAGGGAAAGATGGAAGGCCTGTGTTGCTGCAGCCATGAACCTTCGAGTTTAAGAAGGCTAGGGAGTTAGTTAGTTAGTTAGTTATGTACTTTCAAGAAAAGTGATTCTGATGTCTACAAAAGCCTTATGTAGGCTACATTATTCTATAAATTATTTATTTAAAGTGATTTAAATCAACTGGATTTAAGTCAATCCACCTTGCCCGTGACAAATTATTTATTTGTTTTTTTAATATGGAATTTGAAGAATATTTTCAAAACAATTCCTCCCCGATGGTGTAGTGGTAACGTCGCCTTTTATTAAGGGATCCCGGGTCGATATCGTGTGGAGCCAAATAGTGTTTCGGATTCCACTTTAAACTGTAAGTCCAATCCCGATTAGCCTATCTGTACATACAGCGAACTCAAAACAAAATCTCAAACTCGACTCATTTTCACGTACCCTGTACTCCTGCAATAATTTCAACATCAGCCATATTGAAACACATTGGCTTTGATCAAGATATCTATCTAGCTGATGTAAAAAAATCTTAATTTACAGTGAAATTGAAGAGCGGAACAAAGAGAAAATAAGTTCTTCGTCCACAATATTCAAACAGAAAAACAGACAATGGCCTTGAATAGGAATGCCCGACGCTCAGGTTTTTAATACAGTAATTGAATCCACTGCCCTGAAAAATGCCGGGACGACTATTTAGCAGAACGTTCTTTATTTATCCTTACAAATGAGATATATTTTTCATTCAATTTCTTTTCCGAAATAAAAGATTCGAAGTAGGCAGAACTGGTTCATTGTTGGAACTTCCAACTATAAAAATACAGCTGTTGTTCGTATTCTCTTCCACCTCTGTCACAAAATATGCTGCTTCTTCTTCTCTTGGCTCACATCGAATTTTAAGCTATTTCTAGCCAAAGATGCCGAGTACTGACTTCATTGTCTTTGTTCTTGTTCCAAGCACAGTAATCTGTATGCTTATTCACTTTCCTCAAGAAATTCTATTCTCCAATGTCGCTTTTTCAGTATTGTAGACCTTTCTATTCCTAAGGTATAGTGAGGTTTTGTGGTTTGTTTTGGTATAGTTTTTTCTGGTACGGTATAGTTTGTTCTGAGAGATGTGAGCATGTTTATATTGCGATGTTATGTTTCCGGGCAAATCTATATAATATACACATAATCGTAGTTTGAGGTTTGGAGATAAGTGTTGCTCTGGACATCGGAAATGAATTTTTTGCGCGTTTTAAATCTTTAATAAAGTATCACGATGATGTTGCAATAAATGGCATTTAAGAAATAAATGATTAGCTTCTCTGGATTGGCAGGTCGTTGAGGACATCTTATGAACGTGCCAAGTGTTCATTAACTAATATGTGACCTGTACACCTGTATGCGAGTGTGTATTGCCGACGCTTTTTGCAACTTGACGACGAAGAAGGACGGAGGAGTGAGCAGCCAGCGTACCTTTTCACGTGACATTGTCGACGTGGAGTGGAAAAACCAAACCATCTCTGGCTGCTTCGGTACCATTGCCCAAGAACATTGATAGGAACAAAATTGGAGATGAAGAAAAGCCAATACTGGAATCATATCCTTACTTTGCATGAAAGAACTGTTCCGATATTAGTTACAGAGACTTACAACACCCTCGATTAATTTAGCAGCTGAAAAAGACCAGCTCAAAAAAGAGAACCTAGATATTCTTCAATGACTGTCCCTTTTTCACTCGTATCCCTCTTAAATCACTCGCTACATTTTCAAAGTTTTCTGCCGATTCTCTGTTCCAGCGGTTCCACAAAACTCCTGTTAGTTACTTTCTTTAAGCCCCAGAAAATGTATTCCAAACAAGGATTAGAAAATATAAACAAAACTTCAAGCACCAGCAATTTACGGAAATATCAGGAGACTTGGCGCGCACGCCATCTATGTACAGTCAGGGACACTTCTGGGTGGTAATGATTCCATTGAAAACCAGTGAGGCTGTTACAACTCAGAAGTGTCCGTTACTGTACGTCATACTTTCATTTAACCATCAAATTGTATCCCAAGCAATTTCCTAACTTTCTTGTCTTTGCAAAGGTTGGTTGGTTGA